>NC_064617.1:980698816-981001846 GCF_023898315.1 Schistocerca nitens | reverse complement strand
AGGTAAGTCGTAAGGTCAGTATTGCCTCACGGGTTCCAGCATTTCTACGGAATCCAAACTGATCTTCCCCGAGGTCGGCTTCTACCAGTTTTTCCATTCGTCTGTAAAGAATTCGCGTTAGTATTTTGCAGCTGTGACTTATTAAACTGACAGTTCGGTAATTTTCACATCTGTCAACACCTGCTTTCTTTGGGATTGGAATTATTATATTCTTCTTGAAGTCTGAGGGTATTTCGCCTGTCTCATACATCGTGCTCACCAGATGGTAGAGTTTTGTCATGACTGGCTCTCCCGAGGCCATCAGTAGTTCTAATGGAATGTTGTGTACTCCCAGGGCCTTGTTTCGACTCAGGTCTTTCAGTGCTCTGTCAAACTCTTCACGCAGTATCTTATCTCCCATTTCGTCTTCATCTACATCCTCTTCCATTTCCATAATATTGTCATCAAGTTCATCGCCCTTGTATAAACCCTCTATATACGCGTTCCACCTTTCTGCCTTCCCTTCTTTGCTTAGAACTGGGTTGCCATCTGAGCTCTTGACATTCATACAAGTGGTTCTCTTCTCTCCAAAGGTCTCTTTAATTGTCCTGTAGGCAGTATCTATCTTACCCCTAGTGAGACAAGCCTCTACATCCTTATATTTGTCCTCTAGCCATCCCTGCTTAGCCATTTTGCACTTCCTGTCGATTTCATTTTTGTGACGTTTGTATTCCTTTTTGCCTGCTTCATTTACTGCATTTTTATATTTTCTCCTTTCATCGATTAAATTCAATATTTCTTCTCTTACCCAAGGATTTCTACTAGCCCTCGTCTTTTTACCTACTTGATCGTATGCTATCTTCACTACTTCATCCCTCAGAGCTACCCATTCTTCTTCTACTGTATTTCTTTCCCCCATTCCTGTCAATTGTTCCCTTATGCTCTCCCTGAAACTCTCTACGACCTCTGGTTCTTTCAGTTTATCCAGGTCCCATCTCCTTAAATTCCCACCTTTTTGCAGTTTGTTCAGTTTCAATCTGCAGTTCATAACCAATAGATTGTGGTCAGAATCCACATCTGCCCCAGGAAGCAAGCAATTTGATTACAAGCCATTGTGAGTACGGTGTCAAAAGTTGTTCTGCTTCAAGCTCTTTCCTCTACATATCTTTTTTTTTTGGTGGTGGTGGGGGGGGAGGGAGTAATATGAACCAAAACAAGAAAAAATGTCTGGTAACCATGGGCTCTACAGTAGATATGAGTACTTGTCCGGTAGAAGAGATGTGCTTTACATTAGCGAAGATAAACAAGTGCTGACAGCTCTTAAAGTATGAATTTCAGATCCCTTGCTTACTAGACGGTTTTTTCTTGGGTTAATCCCTAATTTGTCCTCCCAAAATACACTCCTGGAAATTGAAATAAGAACACCGTGAATTCATTGTCCCAGGAAGGGGAAACTTTGTTGACACATTCCTGGGGTCAGATACATCACATGATCACACTGACAGAACCACAGGCACATAGACACAGGCAACAGAGCATGCACAATGACGGCACTAGTACAGTGTATATCCACCTTTCGCAGCAATGCAGGCTGCTATTCTCCCATGGAGACGATCGTAGAGATGCTGGATGTAGTCCTGTGGAACGGCTTGCCATGCCATTTCCACCTGGCGCCTCAGTTGGACCAGCGTTCGTGCTGGACGTGGAGACCGCGTGAGACGACGCTTCATCCAGTCCCAAACATGCTCAATGGGGGACAGATCCGGAGATCTTGCTGGCCAGGGTAGTTGACTTACACCTTCTAGAGCACGTTGGGTGGCACGGGATACATGCGGACGTGCATTGTCCTGTTGGAACAGCAAGTTCCCTTGCCGGTCTAGGAATGGTAGAACGATGGGTTCGATGACGGTTTGGATGTACCGTGCACTATTCAGTGTCCCCTCGACGATCACCAGTGGTGTACGGCCAGTGTAGGAGATCGCTCCCCACACTATGATGCCGGGTGTTGGCCCTGTGTGCCTCGGTCGTATGCAGTCCTGATTGTGGCGCTCACCTGCACGGCGCCAAACACGCATACGACCATCATTGGCACCAAGGCAGAAGCGACTCTCATCGCTGAAGACGACACGTCTCCATTCGTCCCTCCATTCACGCCTGTCGCGACACCACTGGAGGCGGACTGCACGATGTTGGGGCGTGAGCGGAAGACGGCCTAACGGTGTGCGGGACCGTAGCCCAGCTTCATGGAGACGGTTGCGAATGGTCCTCGCCGATACCCCAGGAGCAACAGTGTCCCTAATTTGCTGGGAAGTGGCGGTGCGGTCCCCTACGGCACTGCGTAGGATCCTACGGTCTTGGCGTGCATCCGTGCGTCGCTGCGGTCCGGTCCCAGGTCGACGGGCACGTGCACCTTCCGCCGACCACTGGCGACAACATCGATGTACTGTGGACACCTCACGCCCCACGTGTTGAGCAATTCGGCGGTACGTCCACCCGGCCTCCCGCATGCCCACTATACGCCCTCGCTCAAAGTCCGTGAACTGCACATACGGTTCACGTCCACGCTGTCGCGGCATGCTACCAGTGTTAAAGACTGCGATGGAGCTCCGTATGCCACGGCAAACTGGCTGACACTGACGGCGGCGGTGCACAAATGCTGCGCAGCTAGCGCCATTCGACGGCCAACACCGCGGTTCCTGGTGTGTCCGCTGTGCCGTGCGTGTGATCATTGCTTGTACAGCCCTCTCGCAGTGTCCGGAGCAAGTATGGTGGGTCTGACACACCGGTGTCAATGTGTTCTTTTTTCCATTTCCAGGAGTGTATAAAAACGAAGAGTACGCGTTTGTCCTCAACCTCTCGATTTCGCTTAATGACTTCTTTTACGACAGTGCTGCTACTTTTTGGTGTTGTTATAGTGTCGGTTTTCAGTTAGCCCCGCTGCCACAACCTTGAACCCGTGCTACGCGGTAGCTGTTACTCGCTGTGCTCCTTGGAGCGCAAATAGCTTACTTGGTGTAGACATGAACCACAAGACTTTTGAGTAGTGGTTTAACACTCAATTTGTAGTTCGAGAGACAAGATTATAAAAAGTTTTTCATGACTTTCTTCAGCGTTACCTCTCGCACAGAACAGTTAATTAATTTCTATAAATAACAGTGGAGCACTTACCTGCGATTTGTTCTGGAGGTAACTCTTCCTGAAACAGAACCAAAAAAATACTGATAAGAACACACACACTAACATATACGAATATTATATTAAGAGGCATTTGAATGCAACGAAATAAAGCTTATCTAAATTAGTTGTGTCATCTCCGGTGGAGTGAGCGAAATCATTAACACAGCACAAATGGAATACCTTCTGTAACTTAATCTTGGTGGTGAAGTGGGAATGTATCAGATTTACAGTCCTTGCACAAATACAAAGAATTGGGGTTTCAATCCTCAGCTCGGACTATTTCTGCCACTTTTCACTTCTTTCCCGCCTGGAAATGATGTGCATAAAATGCCGAGTTGCACTGTGGTTTGCAGTGCACGTCAAACTGTAAGCGCCCCCATAAATTCTCTGGATAAATGAGTCACAAGGTCGGATGATGGCACTGGAATGCCCCCTGCTGTAGCACAGTGCCAAGAAAAGCACTGGGCTGAAGGAACCGATTGCTTCATGTTTCAAAATCGAAGTGTCGTGCCGTTGAAGACACTTTATTCCGTACCTACACCTGGGAACGGGTTCACAACAAAATCACTGACTACTTCGGCAAATTTAACTTATTTAACAAATACCAGACACCGAGTGATGTGGCGCCGTGGTTAGCACTCTAGATTCGCATTCGGGAGGACGACGCTTCAAACCCGCGCCCGGCCATTCTGATTTATATTTTCCGTGATTTCCCTAAATCGCTTCGGGCAAATGCCGGGATGGTTCCTTTGAAAGGCTCACTTCCTTCCCCATCCTTCCCTAATCCTATGGGACGGATGATTTTGCTGTTTGCCCCCCCCCCCCCCCCCCCTACTGCCAAATTAATCAACCAACCAAATACCAGCCTGGCTTTTGTGAACGCGATATAACGAAAACGGCACGAATTCACGTAACTGACAACGTGAAATACACCATAGATCAGCGTAAAGCGATAATATTGACACTTCACAGAAACTTTGATACCGCCAATTTTTACAATCTGCTCAAAAAAACGAATACGGCACTTAAAATTTTTTCATAGTATGCTGAAGCGATTTGAAATTACTTGAAGGTTTAAGTAGTTCTAAGTTCTAGGGGACTGATGACCTCATAGTGCTCAGAGCCATTTGAACCGTTTCATTTCGAAAGTACTTGAAAAACAGACAGCCGCTTTCTGTCTGTGGGAATAAAAACTCGTCTTGGAATCGTGTTCTCTCAGGAATGCCATAGCGCTCAGTCTTCGACCCACTACTGTTCTCCCTTTATGCAAATAATAGTGTAAATTATTTATTTGTGGATTCCGCGGACAACTATCTCCCATTTTTCTCAAACGTATTCCAGTACCGCATCAGAAAAGAACTTCGGCGCAACTTCGAATGAGCATCTCAGCTAGGCAAAATGTCCTGTCGCCACGTCCGGGAACAGTTCTGCTTGCGTCTATGCTCTTGAAAATTTTCGTAATATATATTGAAATACTGTAAAGCACACACTTACGCAATCACTTATTCCGCTCAACCTCCATTATTGCAATGTAATCCAACGCGGAACGAGTAGTGAATTCTCCAGAAGCTTAAAATTACCCACGAGCGCTTATGTGCATTACATCTGAAGTATCCGTCTCTTTGGCCATCCTTGTGCTTCACACGGCATTAAGACATCTGCCGCCAGACAGGTTACGTAACTAAATGGCCCTCTCATTGTGCATCAACCCCAGTTCGTAAGATGAGAGATCAAGTAACGGCCGCCTCATCATAATCAGAACACAATGTCTCAGATATCTGGTACCCTAGCTGTGTTCAGCCTTAAAGAAATACATTCTCAAAGTCCTTCTCCGTTGGTGCTGTCTGCCTCTTGTTACGAGCTACTCTGTACTTTGTGCACGATTCAGTGCACTGTTGCATTCAGGAAATAGCTGAAACACCTTCTTTTGTTAATCTTATAATTTTTCTCTGAAAAGTTAACACGTGTGTCTAATTTCCCTCTGTCAAAAACTAAAACGACTGGTTCTGTCTTCTCCCACTTGTACTTTTCTTTCGTAAATTACTCTCCCCTTCTCCTCCTTCGTCCCCAAATATCCCGTCAAGAATCGTATTCGTTCTCGTTCCTCTGTCTCTGCCAGTACCCTCAATTTAAATCTCTCTGGCGGTAATAATTCCGTGTCGTTCTATTTTCCATGAATTAATATAAACTGTGCTTTTTTTCTAATATTCTAGTACTGTTTTCCAATACTTATGTTGCAGTTATTTCTAAGGGTTGCATTCCACGTTGTATGTAAATCTTTTTACTACACATGTCTCGTTATGAACACAGCGTGACCTATGGAGAATGTAAGAAGGGCTCTAAAGGCCCTATCTCACCAGAGTAAATAAATGAAACATTCGTCGCATACGATAGTTTGTTTAGTAAACTGTCGACGTAAGAGAGGGTTGGTGATAACTTCCTTCAGAGCTACTAGTGATGAAATGACTAAATATTGCTCACGTCGATAAACTGTGTAAACTCCTGCCAAACTCCACGCATTTAATATGAAGATCAGTTCATACAGTCACTCGTAATTAGTGCACCAAGTTGATGGAAAACTCTGATGAATTTCTGATGTGGTTTTACATCTGACTCCCGTTTTATTTAGTGGTAGTAATGTATCGTTATTTGAAATGGTCGTTCTGTGCAAATGGTTACCCCCACTGCAGTCATGTTGCTGCTCACACAAGCAGTGCTGAGTCCGAAGCACGATGGAACGATGTGCCTAGCTGCGCGTTGTCCAAGCCAAAGTCGGAATGGAGGTCCGTGTGATTCTGTCGCATAGTCAGCATGGAGTTTGTGAAATCATAGCAGCGCCAAGAGGTTCCACACCTAGCGTCCATACTCTTTGAAACACTGTGAGTTTCATGGCAAAGGGTTCTTCCCATTACACCAGTTGTTAGGTATTCTTCTCATTCCATTTCCGTATACAGGGCGGGAAGAATGATTGTTTAATAGCTCCCTAATCGCTGGAATCAATCTAAAGTCACGATCACTACGGAAAAGCTGGTTCTCGAAACTTTGCAAGTAGGCCATCTCGGGACAGTGTCTAGCTTAAAGTGTATGCCAGTTCAGTTTCTACTGTGATACTCATTTTATTTTCATATGTGTCCCACATACTTGTCTAATATTTTAGGATGAGCCACACGAGTAAATTTGTAGATTTGTGGTAAGATTCTATGGGATCAAACTGCTTAGGTCATCGGTCCCTAAGCTTACAAACTGGTTAAACTAACTTACGCTATGGACAACACACACACCTATGCCCGAGGGAGGACTCGAACCCCAGACGGGGGGAGCCGCGCGGACCGTGACAAGATGCCCGAGACCGCGCGGCTATCCCGCGCGGCCCACACGAGTGATATGTAAGCAATCTTCTCAGTAGGAAGACTATGTGTGTTCCGGCACACTGTTTATATTTACATCACTTGAGCATGTCAGTGCTCCACTCATGACATCACGAACAACATCCCCTCACCTGTGACATCATCATGATGACGTCACAGACAGTGCCCTTTTTTTCAGTGACGTCACATTGGTCCGGAATTTAAAAATACAAGATGGTAAAGAATTTTTAAAATTCAAGATGGTGTAGCTAGCCCAGTTTTGCTAGGGTAACAGCTCTCTCTCTCTCTCTATCCTTCTGTCTCCTCCAATTGTCGGCAAATATTTTACAGACAAAGTGAAACAGCCAATCACCGTGCAGTCACATTGGTGCTCGAAAGTATCCGAATGCTACGAATTCTTTTTTTGTACCATTTTCGAAAGTATTTATAGAAGAAATTAAGCAAAAGGTCATAGTGTAGTCAGCTTGGCTGTGCTCCAAAGTATATGAACGTTCAAAACTATTTATCCAAAATGTTATATCAAGCAACTCTTACATGTGTGAACAGGTTTCGTAGTAGCTAAGATGAAGAAGAGCTCATAGTTCTTAAGGTATGAATTTTAGAGCCCCTGTTTATTAGTCTTTTTCTCTTGTTTTAGTCCTTGCTACCACCTTCGTTAGTTGTCTACCTTACAATCTTACCAACAACTCTACGCATACAAGTATGCCACCATCACAGGTACCAGAACGATTTTCAGTTATAACTTTCGACTCGATAATTTCTGGACTACGATCCCTCACCTCACATTAATAAATTTACCCTTGTCCATGGTCCGTGGAAGTTTGTAGTATCATCCAATATTTCCATTATAAGTTATCATATAAGATGAACATCAACAAAAGCAAAACGAGGATAATGGAATGTAGTCAAATTAAATCGGGTGATGCTGAGGGGAATAGATTAGGAAATGAGACACTTAAAGTAGTAAAGGAGTTTTGCTATTTAGGGAGTAAAATAACTGATGATGGTCGAAGTAGAGAGGATATAAAATGTAGACTGGCAATGGCAAGGAAAGCGTTTCTGAAGAAGAGAAATTTGTTAACATCGAGTATAGATTTAAGTGTCAGGAAGTCGTTTCTGAAAGTATTTGTATGGAGTGTAGCCATGTATGGAAGTGAAACATGGACGATAACCAGTTTGGACAAGAAGAGAATAGAAGCTTTCGAAATGTGGTGCTACAGAAGAATGCTGAAGATAAGGTGGGTAGATCACGTAACTAATGAGGAGGTATGGAATAGGACTGGGGAGAAGAGAAGTTTGTGGCACAACTTGACTAGACGAAAGGATCGGTTGGTAGGACATGTTTTGAGGCATCAACGGATCACAAATTTAGCATTGGAAGGCAGCGTGGAGGGTAAAAATCGTAGAGGGAGACCAAGAGATGAATACACTAAGCAGATTCAGAAGGATGTAGGTTGCAGTAGGTACTGGGAGATGAAGAAGCTTGCACAGGATAGAGTAGCATGGAGAGCTGCATCAAACCAGTCTCAGGACTGAAGACCACAACAACAACAACAACAACAACAAGTGATCATCAGAAAAATCAGAGCTACGTAATTAACAGAGAACGCATTTAGTAATGTTTCTCTGGCCGTCTTGTCACATTCACAACTACCAAAACCGTTATTTTTCCAACTGATTGTTGAACGATAATGTCTACCTCCGAAGACAGTGCCACTAAAGCAGAGTTACTGCACACTGTTTACCGAAATTCCTTCACGAAAGAAGATGAAGTAAATATTCCTGAATTCGGAGCAAGATCAACTGCCGACATGAGTAACTTAAAAGTAGATATCCTCGGTGTAACGACGCAGCTTCAAAAACCTAAGGAAGGTAAGGCTTCAGGTCCAGATTGTATACAAGTTCCTTTCAGAGTATGCTGATAGAACAGCTCCATACTGAGTGATCACACAAAACTGCACGCTCGTAGAAAAGACCCGTACCCAATGACTGGAAAGTTGCACAAACCACATCAATACCCAAGAAAGGAAACAGCTGTAATCCGCTGAATTACAGCCCTTATCACTAACGTCGATGTGCAGAAGGATTTTGGAAAATATACTGAGCTTGAACGTTGTTGTTGTTGTTGTGGTCTTCAGTCCTGAGACTGGTTTGATGCAGCTCTCCATGCTACTCTATCCTGTGCAAGCTTCTTCATCTCCCAGTACCTACTGCAACCTACATCCTTCTGAATCTGCTTAGTGTATTCATCTCTTCGTCTCCCTCTACGATTTTTACCCTCCACGCTGCCGTCCAATGCTAAATTTGTGATCCCTTGATGCCTCAAAACATGTCCTACCAACCGATCCCTTCTTCTGGTCAAGTTGTGCCACAAACTTCTCTTCTCCCCAATCCTATTCAATACCTCCTCATTAGTTACGTGATCTACCCACCTTATCTTCAGCATTCTTCTGTAGCACCACATTTCCAAAGCTTCTATTCTCTTCTTGTGCAAACTGGTTATCGTCCATGTTTCACTTCCATACATGGCTACACTCCATACAAATACTTTCAGAAACGACTTCCTGGCACTTAAATCTATACTCGATGTTAACAAATTTCTCTTCTTCAGAAACGATTTCCTTGCCATTGCCAGTCTACATTTTATATCCTCTCTACTTCGACCATCATCAGTTATTTTACTCCCTAAATAGCAAAACTCCTTTACTACTTTAAGTGCCTCATTTCCTAATCTAATCCCCTCAGCATCACCCGATTTAATTTGACTACATTCCATTATCCTCGTTTTGCTTTTGTTGATGTTCATCTTATATCCTCCTTTCAAGACACTGTCCATTCCGTTCAACTGCTCTTCCAAGTCCTTTGCTGTCTCTGACAGAATTACAATGTCATCGGCGAACCTCAAAGTTTTTACTTCTTCTCCATGAATTTTAATACCTACTTGAACGTTATAAAGTAGAAAACGATTTATTGGCAAATACCCGTCATGGATTCACAAAATATCGTTCTCTTGATACACAACTAGCTCTTTATTCTCACGAAGTAATGAGTGCTATCGTCAGGGGACGTCTAATTCATTCCATATTTTTAGATATCCAGCAGGCTTTTGGTATCGTTCCCCACTAGCGACTTCTAATTAAATTGCGTGCCTGTGAAGTATCGTCTCAGTTGTGTGACTCGATTCGTGATTTCCCGTCATAAAGGTCACAATAGTAACTGACGGAAAAGTCATCGTGTAAAACAGAAGTAATGTCTGACGTTCCCCAAGGAAATGGTTACAGACCCTCCGTTGTTTCTGATTTACACAAACGATTTAGGAGACAATCAGAGCAACCTTCTTTGACTATTTTCAGATTATGCTGTCATTTACCGTCATGTAAATTCTTCATATGATCAGAACGAATTGCAAAATGATTTAGACAGGATACCTTATGGTACAAAAAGAGGCAGTTGACTCTAATTCACGAAAAGTGTGAAGTCATCCACATGAGCACTAAAAAGAATGCTTTAAATTTCAGTTATACGATAAACAACACAAATCTAAAGGCTGTAAACTGCACTAAATACCTAGCGATTACAGTTACGAATCATTTAAATTCGGATCGCATAGATAATGTGGGGAAAGCAAACGAAAGACTGCGATTTATTGGCAGAACACTTATAAATGTAACAGGTCTACACTACGCTTGTCCGCTCCCTTTTGTAGTAATGCTGTACAGTGTGGGACCTGTATCAGATAGGACGGACGGAGGACAGCGAAAAAGTTCAAAGAACGGCAGCACGTTTTGTATTATCGCGGAAATAAGGGAGTGTGTGCCACGGATACGATACACGAATTGGAGTGGCTGTTAGCAAAACAGAACTGTTATTTGCTACGACGGGATGAAATTTCAACCACGAACTCGGTCCTCAGAGTGTGGAAACATTTTGTTGGTGCCCACCTACATAGGGAGAAATAATCATCATAATAAAGTAAGAGAAACCAGAGATCCTACGGAAAGATTTAAGTGCTCGTTTTTCCCGCGTGCTGCTCGAAAGTGGACCGGTAGAGAAATAGCTTGAAGGTGGTTCAATGAATCCTGTGACACGCCCTTTACTGTCAATTGCAGAGTAATCATGTAGACGTAGATGTAGATGTAAACACTGTGACTGGGGAACTCGTTTGCTAGTGAAATGATGTTGTGAAACATATGTGCTGGATAAAGGATAGAACCAGCCACCTCCAGTTCACAGGCAATCTTTGTATCATGTGAGTTTTAAGGGTAGATTCGTTCTAACAGCTTAGGTACTGTCAGAACCTTTTCTCTAATTTATATACCGATTATATAAGTTTCTTTGCTAGCACTAGTCCTTCATATAGCACTGGGGCTGTACGTTGATTGGTAGGTACCAGCACGACATCAAAGTAAGGAAATAACCGCAGTCTTGAGACAAATCAGACTTAATTGTTTTATTTGCAATTCAGACGAACACCGGTTACTCCCCTCCTCTCCAAATGTTTTAAAGAATCGAACTCCCACGTGTCAAACGTCTGATGCCTTGCAAATGAGTTAACGAGCTACGAAAATGCATTTTATGTATATAGCCTGAAGTGGCGAGTGAAAATTTGTACCAAGGCCAGGAATCGAACCCAGGTTTCTTGCTTACTAGGCAGTTGCATTAGCCACTAAGCCACCATGGCACACCGATTTCCCCCCCCCCCCCCCCCAAATGCTGACAATTGCGCCCACTCGTATGGCCTATCACTGGAGAAAATGCGTAACTGTAGCACCAGTATTTCGCCGGCAGTAGAGGAAGGATTTATTACGCCTCGCAAACATTCTCCACGCTCAGCTGAACACAAAAGCACATTGCCGGACTGAAATATCTTCACCGGCGGCCAATACGGGAACTGGTCGCGCGAGCTGCCAGGGAACAAGGAGTGGGGGGACCACGTGCAGTGCCGCAGTAGAGGCGTGGATGTTACGCAGTCCGTGGCGCAGCTGTTAGATCGAGTGCGCTCCAGAACGTCTTACTTACATTACTTTATTATATAAGTAGAAAGGAAACAACTGCAAGGACGCCGTCGTTAGTGGTTGCCTCACTATGCGAGTACAATGAGCTTATGAGGTAAACGGTACAGATTGCTTTATTTTACCGAAACAACAGTAGATACAGGCGCCTAGTAAATGCCGTGTTCCCTATCATCAGGCGGGCGTTGGATTACAGTTCCGCACCGCCGCCTAGAGAACAAAATAAGAGCGTTGTGGATGCGGAATATCAGATGAACTGTGTGACTGAATCGAAGATTTCTAGCAAACAGAACACAGTATGTCATTCCGAACGGAGAGAAGTACTCAGGCGTTGAAGTAACGTCAGAATTTCACCAGGCTTTTCGCGGTTGATGGTGTTGTATACAGAGAAGCCGCAACGCTTGAAAATTGTAGCGAAACGCAGGTAGATCGATGCTTGGTGCGGGGGAGAGGGAATTGATCCTCAACAAATCTCACACAGAAATAGAAGTATATCGTTTTCATTGGTCAGCTTTTAACGAAACCTTTTACACGTCGTGGACGCGAATTGTTTCGTGTCACTGCATCTAAACATGTTTCTTTTGTACTCTCCCGCAGTGGTGCCATCCATTCGTAAAAACTATTATTCTTGTCACGTCCAGATTTATTTGATTTAGTTAGGAATGTGCTATTTAAACGTCGAATACGTGCGGCTTAAGGTAGCTGCGCTGTCAGCACGGCGGATCGCTAACCGAAAGGGCCCGTGTTCGTTTCCCAGCTGGGTCGGAGATTTTCAGCGCTCAGGGATTCGGTGTTGTGCTGTCCTCACATTCGTATCGCCATAACTCACATTCCACTGTTCAGATGGTTGTATGGGCACATCCCGAAAGTCAATAAATTAAGAGAAACAAAACAAATGTAATGTACTACGAATACGTAGAGAGACCCATTATCGTTTGATTACACAATTACAGAACGGGCGCTGGAAGCAGTTACTTCCCTAAAACATCTAGGGATATGCGTGCGGAGCGATCTGAAACGCAAAGCTCACGTAAGATTAAACGCAAGTAAGGCAGACGCCGAACAGAGATTCGTTAGAAGAATCCACATGAAATCGACAAAGGAAGGAGCTTACAAAACATTCGTTCGAGCAACACTTCAATATTGCTCGTCAGTATGCGATCCGTACCAGATAGGGCTCAAGGAGGAAACAGAGACGATCCAAAGAAGAGGAGTGCGTTTCGTTACAGGTTCGTTTAGTAAGCATAAACCAACTCCGGTGACAGGCGCTGGATTAGAGGCGTTCTACATCACCGTTCGGTTTATTATTACAGTATGTTCCTATAAGGGTTCCTCGCAAGTATTCTCGCGAAAAGACCATGACGAAAATCTAGAGAGATTCGCATGCACACGCAGGCTTACCGGCGATGTTTCTGCCCGCGAACTATTCGTAATGGGAAGAGGATAGGCTGAAAGTGACGGCGCTACAAAAAGTTCTCTCCGCCACACACCGCAAGGTAGCTTGCGGGTATAGACGTAGGTGTAGTTTATCTTAGTGGCACAAGAGAGAACGGTATGAAGTTGTTAAGATAGGTAAACCTAAGCCTTTGAACATCATGCAAGGAAATAATAGAAAACGGTTTTTTTCTGGTCTATAACTGCGTCCCTACCACGGCGACCTAAATCCAGTCGAAGCGACTTGGACCACAATGTAATAAAATAATTCTTCATGATAAATGATGACAGCCAAAACAGAAGGGTTGTGTAGTATTACGGTATACCGATAATTTTTACTTTCTGCACCGTCTGACTACAACTCAATCAAACACAATTTTTGTGCCATACACGTTTCGCCTTTATTTTATGCAAGGCATCTTCAGTGGCAGGTAGCGTAGAAGATTTTCTCCGTATTAAAATCTTGTAATAAAATAAATCTAAAAATCCTTCATTGAACATTTTGAAGCGCTCGACGCAAAGCCTCTTAAAAGATCGGCCGAAAGCGTGAGCGCACGTTAAAAGTATTGAAAGTGGGCGTTGACGCTGCGGTGGTTTAACGTAGCAGGCTGAAAATAGTGGGGAGGAAAGGAGGTGTTCTGGACTGAACGTGGCCATACCCAACTCGTCGAAGGTGAATTCTACCGATACGGAAACGGACGACTGACGAAACGGCAATTTAAAGAGTTAAGATTTATTGTAGAGTTTCAAACAGCGTCCGTTAAGAAGCATTGCCCGTAATTTGTTCGTTTGTTCTTACGATTTGCAAGCATCCGACACCTATGTTACTAAACCACTAGCATCATCGAAAAATAATTGTACGTTGCCTATATAACAGCTTCCAGGAGGAACAAAAATTTAATTTTCATAATTTCGCTGGCCGAATTTATGAACTTCAAATTCTGACACAGCCTACTCATTAAGAGGTATAATGTTACGTTGTAACTTTAATACAGTAAGTCACGTATTAGAGTTAGAAACTACACTCCTGGAAATTGAAATAAGAACACCGTGAATTCATTGTCCCAGGAAGGGGAAACTTTATTGACACATTCCTGGGGTCAGATACATCACATGATCACACTGACAGAACCACAGGCACATAGACACAGGCAACAGAGCATGCACAATGTCGGCACTAGTACAGTGTATATCCACCTTTCGCAGCAATGCAGGCTGCTATTCTCCCATGGAGACGATCGTAGAGATGCTGGATGTAGTCCTGTGGAACGGCTTGCCATGCCATTTCCACCTGGCGCCTCAGTTGGACCAGCGTTCGTGCTGGACGTGCAGACCGCGTGAGACGACGCTTCATCCAGTCCCAAACATGCTCAATGGGGGACAGATCCGGAGATCTTGCTGGCCAGGGCAGTTGACTTACACCTTCTAGAGCACGTTGGGTGGCACGGGATACATGCGGACGTGCATTGTCCTGTTGGAACAGCAAGTTCCCTTGCCGGTCTAGGAATGGTAGAACGATGGGTTCGATGACGGTTTGGATGTACCGTGCACTATTCAGTGTCCCCTCGACGATCACCAGTGGTGTACGGCCAGTGTAGGAGATCGCTCCCAACACCATGATGCCGGGTGTTGGCCCTGTGTGCCTCGGTCGTATGCAGTCCTGATTGTGGCGCTCACCTGCACGGCGCCAAACACGCATACGACCATCATTGGCACCAAGGCAGAAGCGACTCTCATCGCTGAAGACGACACGTCTCCATTCGTCCCTCCATTCACGCCTGTCGCGACACCACTGGAGGCGGGCTGCACGATGTTGGGGCGTGAGCGGAAGACGGCCTAACGGTGTGCGGGACCGTAGCCCAGCTTCATGGAGACGGTTGCGAATGGTCCTCGCCGATACCCCAGGAGCAACAGTGTCCCTAATTTGCTGGGAAGTGGCGGTGCGGTCCCCTACGGCACTGCGTAGGATCCTACGGTCTTGGCGTGCATCCGTGCGTCGCTGCGGTCCGGTCCCAGGTCGACGGGCACGTGCACCTTCCGCCGACCACTGGCGACAACATCGATGTACTGTGGAGACCTCACGCCCCACGTGTTGAGCAATTCGGCGGTACGTCCACCCGGCCTCCCGCATGCCCACTATACGCCCTCGCTCAAAGTCCGTCAACTGCACATACGGTTCACGTCCACGCTGTCGCGGCATGCTACCAGTGTTAAAGACTGCGATGGAGCTCCGTATGCCACGGCAAACTGGCAGACACTGATGGCGGCGGTGCACAAATGCTGCGCAGCTAGCGCCATTCGACGGCGAACACCGCGGTTCCTGGTGTGTCCATTGTGCCGTGCGTGTGATCATTGCTTGTACAGCCCTCTCGCAGTGTCCGGAGCAAGTATGGTGGGTCTGACACACCGGTGTCAATGTGTTCTTTTTTCCATTTCCAGGAGTGTATGTACTCGTACATGTCTTGACACAATGCTGCTCACGACACACTAATTACCTAGATTATATTTATCTACTATTTGAGAATGACGGCGCTTAGCAACTACCAACAAACTTTACATATAATTTCAAATCTTTTCGAAACTATTTCTCGCTGGCGCTCCCCTCAAAGTAATGAAAGGAAATGAATTTTCACATTCTTCATTTTCGCTTTTCATACAGTAGGGCTTCAGCATCACGCACGACGTACCGGTTTATTACTCCTTTACTACTAACTGTTCTCGCAACATGTTCTGCAGGCAGTAACCACAATACCACTGAATGTACCTGTAAAATTATTCTATTGTGCGACATATATCAGAAGGTACGACGTCATAAGCAATGAAATGCGTCTAAAACTAGTTTTTTTCTTAAAAAGGATCAGAAATTACCCTAACTGTACTAATCTACATCTACACCCATACTCCGTAAGCCACCTGACGGTGTGTGGCGGAGGGTACCCTGAGTACCTCTATCGGTTCTCCCTTCTATTCCAGTCTCGTATTGTTCGTGGAAAGAAGGATTGTCGGTATGCATCTGTGTGGGCTCTAATCTCTCTGATTTTATCCTCATGGTCTCTTCGCGACATATACGTAGGAGGGAGCAATATACTGCTTGACTCTTCGGTGAAGGTATGTTCTCGAAACTTTAACAAAAGCCCGTACCTAGCTACTGAGCGTCTCTCCTGCAGAGTCTTTCACTGGAGTTTATCTATCATCTCCGTAACGCTTTCGCGACTACTAAATGATCCTGCAACGAAGCGCTCTGCTCTCCGTTGGATCTTCTCTATCTCTTCTATCAACCCTATCTGGTACGGATCCCACACTGCTGAGCAGTATTCAAGCAGTGGGCGAACAAGCATACTGTAACCTACTTCCCTTGTTTTCGGATTGCATTTCCTTTGGATTCTTCCAATGAATCTCAGTCTGGCATCTGCTTCACCGACGATCAACTTTATATGATCATTCCATTTTAAATCACTCCTAATGCATACTCCCAGATAATTTATGGTAGTAAGTGCTTCCAGTTGCTGACCTGCTATTTTGTAGCTAAATGATAAGGGATCTTTCTTTCTATGTATTCGCAGCACATTACACCTGTCTACATTGAGATTCAATTGCCATTCCCTGCACCATGCGTCAATTCGCTGCAGATCCTCCTGCATTTCAGTACAATTTTCCATTGTTACAACCTCTCGATACACCACAGCATCATCTGCAAAAAGCCTCAGTGAACTTCCGACGTCATCCACAAGGTCATTTATGTATATTGTGAATAGCAACGGTCCTATGACACTCCCCTGCGGCACACCTGAAATCACTCCTACTTCGGAAGACTTCTCTGCATTGAGAATGACATGCTGCGTTCTGTTATCTAGGAACTCTTCAATCCAATCACACAATTGGTCTGATAGTCCATATGCTCTTACTTTGTTCATTAAACGACTGTGGGGAAACACGGCATGTACCTGTGAACCCGTGTCTATGGCCCTCTGAGTCTCGTGGACGAATAGCGCGAGCTGGGTTTCGCACGACGGTCTTTTTCGAAACCCATGCTGATTCCTACAGAGTAGATTTCTAGTCTCCAGAAAAGTCATTATACTCGAACTAATAGAGTGAACCATATGAAATAAATTCGAATAACTCAGCGTATATCTTCAATTTTTATAGGGCTGTCTTCCTCAGTTGCGTGTAATATTACGGCATGCTGATAATTTTTACTTTATGGACCGTCTGACTACAACCGAATGAAACACAATTTTTGTGCCATACGCGTTTCGCCTTTATGTTCTGCAAGGCATCTTCAGTGGCAGGTAGCATGGACGATTTTCTACGTATTACGCTCCTGTTGTATTTTTGGTATTGTTCCTCTTCTTATGAATGCCGATTTGCTGTTTTTTCCCCATATTTCACAGCAGTAGGAACTGAACACTTGGTTTTATGCAATGTTTTGGTTTGTGTAGTCACCAGCATTGTGTAGAACCCGTTGCCAGCGATTTGGAAGGCGTAGTATACCGTTAGCAGAGCGTGTTCTGTTGATGGTGCGAATGGAGCTGTCTACTGCCTGTCGGATCTCTGGAACAGTTCTGAAGCGAATGCCACGAAGTGGTTCCTTCATCTTCGGAATCAAATCTTTAAAGAATGCGATGGGAAGATTACTGGTGCCCTCTTATGGCTTAGCCCCACGACACGCATCTAGTAGTTAGCACACTGGACTCGCATTCGGAAGGACTACGGTTCAATCCCGCGTCCGACCATCCTGATTTAGGTTTTCCGTGATTTCCCTAAATCGCTCCAGGCAAATGCCGGGATGGTTCCTTTGAAAGGGCACGGCCGACTTCCTTCCCCATCCTTCCCTAACCCTCTGAGACCGATAACCTCGCTGTTTGGTCTCTTCCCCCAAACAACCAACCAACCAACCGCATCTAGTACTGTATAACATTGTAAGTGTAACTGGTCACCACAACAACCATCCGTGATATGGAAGTCTTCTATGGTGAGCTGCTGGTGCATGACGCTCTCACGTCGCTACGTGTACTTTTGTGCTTTTATCAGGATGTATGAAACGCACCTGTGTTCTCCAACTGATGTACTGCGACTTACAGGGGGTGGACAAAAACTTGGGAACCACCGCAAACACGACACGTTATCGTGACTAATGCGGTTCAGGAATCTCGCTGGCGTTCAAAACAGTTCCCAGTTGTCTCTGAATGGCTAAACACTCTGTGGCTTCCAAGAGAATACGTACCGTTGCTCCTGCCAAAAGCTGGAAGTCCAGGTGACGATGGTGGATGTGGATCACGACCAGGCACCCTCCTCTCCAAAGCAGGCCGCAAAGGCTGAACAGTATTCAGATCTGGTATCTTTGGAAATAAGGCGAGATGTGACAATTCTTCCTGCACGATGCGAGCTGTGGGGACACAGTGCCTGTCTTCAAACATAGCGTCGCAATTGCGGAACAAACACTGTACCACGGGATGGGCCTGATCGGTCAAAATGATAATCTGATCCTTGGCAGTAATGCAGCCTTGCAAAGTAACCATGGGACCCACGGAATACAATAATATGGCTGCCTAAATCATCACCGAACCCCCGCCATGTTTCACTTTTGTGGCGTAAACCCTGCCAGAAGTTGTAAACAGTGTGAAACGATACTCATCTGTCGCGGGGTGGAATCAGAGCTAACTATTTGTAGTATCGTTCCCAGAACCGATCGCGGTCCTCTGCTTTGGAGCCGAGTGGAAGGCTTAAACCAGAGGCTCAGACGATTCTGCGGAGATCTGGGGTGCAAATTTCTCGACCTCCGCTATCGGGTGGAGAAATGTAGGGTCCCCCTGAATAGGTCAGGCGTGCACTACACACAGGAAGCGGCTACAAGGGTAGCGGAGTACGTGTGGAGTGCACGTGGGGGTTTTTTAGGTTAGAGAATCCCCTCCCTAGGCCCGACAAGACGCCTCCTGAGACGCGGCAAGGTAGGAGTAGGCAAAATGCAACAGGGAATAACAACATTAATGTGCTAATAGTAAACTGCACGAGCGTCTATAGAAAGGTCCCAGAACTGCTCTCATTAATAAACGGTCACAACGCCCATATAGTAATAGGGACAGAAAGTTGGCTGAAACCAGACGTAAACAGTAATGAAATCCTAAACTGGACAGTGAAGGGGGAGGCGTGTTTATAGCGATAAGAGGTGCAATAGTATCGAAGGAAATTGACGGAGATCCGAAATGTGAAATGATTTGGGTGAAGGTCACGGTTAAAGCAGGCTCAGACATGGTAATTGGATGTCTCTATAGGCCCCCTGGCTCAGCAGCTGTTGTGGCTGAGCACCTGAAGGATAGTTTTGAAAATATTTCGAGTAGATTTCCCCACCATGTTATAGTTCTGGGTGGAGATTTTAATTTACCGGATATAGACTGGGAGACTCAAACGTTCATAACGGGTGGCAGGGACAAAGAATCCAGTTAAATTTTTTAAAGTGCTTTATCTGAAAACTACCTTGAGCAGTTAAACAGAGAACCGACTCGTGGCGATAACATATTAGACCTTCTGGTGACAAACAGACCAGAACTATTTGAAACAGTTAACGCAGAACAGGGAATCAGCGATCATAAAGCGGTTACGGCATCGATGATTTCAGCCGTAAATAGAAACATTAAAAAGGGTAGGAAGATTTTTCTGTTTAGAAAAAGTGACAAAAAGCAGATTTCAGAGTACCTGATGGCTCAACACAAAAGTTTTGTCTCAAGTACAGATAGTGTTGAGGATCAGTGGACAAAGTTCAAAACCATCGTACAATATGCGTTAGATGAGTATGTGCCAAGCAAGATCGTAAGAGATGGAAAAGAGCCACCGTGGTACAACAACCGAGTTAGAAAACTGCTGCGGAAGCAAAGGGAACTTCACAGCAAACATAGCCAAAGCCTTGCAGACAAACAAAAATTACGCGAAGCGAAATGTAGTGTGAGGAGGGCTATGCGAGAGGCGTTCAATGAATCCGAAAGTAAAGTTCTATGTACTGACTTGGCAGAAAATCCTAAGAAATTTTGGTCTTATGTCAAAGCGGTAGGTGGATCAAAACAAAATGTCCAGACACTCTGTGACCAAAATGGTACTGAAACAGAGGATGACAGACTAAAGGCCGAAATACTAAATGTCTTTTTCCAAAGTTGTTTCACAGAGGAAGACTGCACTGTAGTTCCTTCTCTAGATTGTCGTACAGATGACAAAATGGTAGATATCGAAATAGACGACAGAGGGATAGAGAAAGAATTAAAATCGCTCAAAAGAGGAAAGGCCTCTGGACCTGATGGGATACCAGTTCGATTTTACACAGAGTACGCGAAGGAACTTGCCCCCCTTCTTGAAGCGGTGTACCGTAGGTCTCTAGAAGAGCGTAGCGTTCCAAAGGATTGGAAAAGGGCACAGGTCATCCCCGTTTCCAAGAAGGGACGTCGAACAGATGTGCAGAACTATAGACCTATATCTCTAACGTCGATCAGTTGTAGAATTTTGGAACACGTATTGTGTTCGAGTATAATGACTTTTCTGGAGACTAGAAATCTACCCTGTAGGAATCAGCATGGGTTTCGAAAAAGACCGTCGTGCGAAACCCAGCTCGCGCTATTCGTCCACGAGACTCAGAGGGCCATAGACACGGGTTCACAGGTAGATGCCGTGTTTCCCCACAGTCGTTTAATGAACAAAGTAAGAGCATATGGACTATCAGACCAATTGTGTGATTGGATTGAGGAGTTCCTAGATAACAGGACGTAGTATGTCATTCTCAATGGAGAGAAGTCTTCCGAAGTAAGAGTGATTTCAGGTGTGCCGCAGGGGAGTGTCATAGGACTGTTGCTATTCACAATATACATAAATGACCTGGTGGATGACATCGGAAGTTCACTGAGGCTTTTTGCAGATGATGCTGTGGTGTATCGAGAGGTTGTAACAATGGAAAATTGTACTGAAATGCGGGAGGATCTGCAGCGAATTGACGCATGGTGCAGGGAATGGCAATTGAATCTCAATGTAGACAGGTGTAATGTGCTGCGAATACATAGATGGATAGATCCTTTATCATTTAGCTACAAAATAGCAGGTCAGCAACTGGAAGCAGTTAACACCATAAATTATCTGGGAGTACGCATTAGGAGTGATTTAAAATGGAATGATCATATAATGTTGATCGTCGGTAAAGCAGATGCCAGACTGAGATTCATTGGAAGAATCCTAAGGAAATGCAATCCGAAAACAAAGGAAGTAGGTTACAGTACGCTTGTTCGCCCACTGCTTGAATACTGCTCAGCAGTGTGGGATCCGTACGAGATAGGGTTGATAGAAGATACAGAGAAGATCCAACGGAGAGCAGCGCGCTTCGTTACAGGATCATTTAGTAATCGCTCCCTCCTACGTATATCTCGCGAAGAGACCATGAGGATAAAATCAGAGAGATTAGAGCCCACACAGAGGCATACCGACAATCCTTCTTTCCACGAACAATACGAGACTCGAATAGAAGGGAGAACCGATAGAGCCGGCCGGAGTGGCCGAGCGGTTAAAGGCGCTGCAGTCTGGAACCGCACGACCGCTACGGTCGCAGGTTCGAATCCTGCCTCGGGCATGGATGTGTGTGATGTCCTTAGGTTAGTTAGGTTTAAGTAGTTTAAGTTCTAGGGGACTTATGACCACAGCAGTTGAGTCCCATAGTGCTCAGAGCCATTTGAACCATTTGGAGAACCGATAGAGGTACTCAAGGTACCCTCCGCCACACACCGTTAGGTGGCTTCCGGAGTATGGATGTAGATGTAGATGTAGATGTAGATGTCTAAAATACTTTGTTTCACGGTTCCCTAGTCCAGATTTCATGGCTTCGACACCACGTTTCCCTGGTACGGACATTTTCATCACTGATTGGTCGTGGAATCCAGCTTGCCCTGCAATTTCCTGCTTATGGAGCTCCATTCGTGTAGTTTTAGTGCCAACAGTGCTCGCGAGTGCGACATTCATCGCTGCAGCGACTTTAGCAGCCATCGACGTCTTATTTTCCGTCACGATTCTCATCAACGACTGTCCATCACGATCACATACTTTCTTTGGCGTTGTATCTTAGCGGATGATGCTTTTATCCGCTTTCCTTGTATGCGGTATAAATCTTCGATACGATGCCTCTTGAAACAACGAACACTTCGGCTCCCTTGTTTACGGAAGTACTAGCCGTACGAGCACCAAAAGTCGGCCAACTTTGCAAATCACTTAGCTCCGGCACTCACAACAACACAGGACACTGTTCTGATCATGAATGACACTTACAATGTATTGAGGCCATTGCATAGGTGTCGTCTGTGGTCAAATACAATAGCGTAACCTGCAGGCTTTGCTAGCATCAGCGTTTATGTTCACGCATCCACTTCTCGTTGTGTTGCGATATTTTTGCACAATCGTTGTGTACCACTTAGTAGCAGATTCTCCCAGCTGTGAGATATCCTCTGGCCAAATTAGACATAAGCAGTAAATATCTTCACATTGTTGTATATGCAAGCTATGATAACAACATTTCAGTCTGTCGCATGGGGAACGTTGGTATGTCTTGTTTAATAAACTGATCTTATAGTATTGTGCCGGCCACTGTGGCCGAGCGGTTCTAGGTCTTCAGTCTGGAACCACGCTGCTGCTACGGTCGCAGGCTCGAATCCTGCTTCGGGCATGGATGTGTGTGATGTCCTTAGGTTAGTTAGCTTAAGTAGTTATAAGGCTAGGGAACTGATAACCTCAGATGTTAAGTCCCATAGTGCTTAGAGCTATTTCATAGTAGTGTACTCGCAAGTTGAGTGATAGACTCCAAGTGACCTTAAGTAATAATGACGTTCACATTTCACTAAAGCATGCAGGCGTCTGAACTGTTCACGTTTTGGTTACCGACGCCAGAAGACTTAACATTAGAGATCTTCGTTGCAAAAGCGAAGGCTCGCGCCGTACACGTTTGCCCCATCGTAATACAGTAGCGTTATTACAGACTCAGGGCAATGTAACACAAGAGTCGGCGATAGGAAGTCAGTGGGAAAATAGAGACACATATTACCCAATATAAGTTATTTTCTACATTAGCTGAACTCTATTCCGTGACCGCGTGGAGAGTATCTAGACGCTGAAAGAAGCAATATCCGAGAATATGATGTTTACTGCACTTGTTCAAAAAATGGCTCTGACCACTATGCGACTTAACTTCTGAGGTCATCAGTCGCCTAGAACTTAGAACTACTTAAACCTAACTAACCTAAGGACATCACACACATCCATGCCCGAGGCAGGATTCGAACCTGCGACCGTAGCGGTCACTTGGTTCCAGACTGTAGCGCCTAGAACCGCACGGCCACTTCGGCCGGCACTTTTTTTTTTTTTTAATGGACGTTGATACCACCTTTTTGACCTTCGTTGACCTTCAAAGACCTTACTGTTACACATCATTGGATTCATCTTGATAGCCGCTATCAGAAAATAAGTACCAAACTATAGAATCCCATTTAAAAAAATGAAGTTGACCTTCATATCTCTGAAGCGACCGTATCTAGCAACAGCATGTATTTACCATTGCCACCAAACGAATTTCATTAATTGTTAGGTAATGTCATTTGCCACTAAACGTTCTTAAATTCATAACTAGCGATTATATTTTATCATTCCATAATTAATATTTTAGTCAGTCTCGGTAGCTATTAATTACAGGCTTCGCTAACTACACGTAAATAATTCACTCCGGCCGGCTTACTGCACTTGTCTGGTCAGTGAGCACCTCACAGCTATCCGAAACTGCTACTAAATAATGTAAGGCGTAAGAATATCCTTTCTTTCAGGAGTGCTAGTTCTGCAAGGTTCGCAGGAGAGCTTCTGTAAAGTTTGGAAGGTAGGAGACGAGGTACTGGCAGAAGTAAAGCTGTGAGGACGGGGCGTGAGTCGTGCTTCGGTAGCTCAGTTGGTAGAGCACTTGCCCGCGAAAGGCAAAGGTCCCGAGTTGGAGTCTCGGTCGGGCACACAGTTTTAATCTGCCAGGAAGTTTCAATGTAAATCGTAGTACATCACATGGACTTTGCACATGCGTTTCATACAGACAGATAAAAGCACAAGTGAACGTAGCGCCGTAAGAGCTTCACCATAGTAAAACTTGAGTTGTTACGATGAGCTCTCGCTCACAGCCCATAATATCGCTCTTAAAACGAGACAGTTGCTTTGTTAAACAAAAACAGCTGACAATTATAATGATGAGTGCTACGTATGGACTTCAGAAAGTACCATGTAAATTAGACAGTTCGCTCCATTCTAAGACCATTGTGCAACAAAGGTGGCACATCGTCAGAAGAGAGTATGAGTTACAGATTCACGGCGAAATTCTGGTGCTTTGTGGACCAGATGCGATGCCTCGTCCAGTGGTAGTGAAATAGTGTCAACAATTTGACCAAAACACGAGGGAATTAATGCTAGATATCTTGTTACGGTAAAATTGTATAGGAATAATCCTATAAACTTATTAAATAGTATTATAATAAGAATTGAGATAAAGAGGAATGACATTTAGCTGCTAGTGGGCATTAATTTACATCAATGGGGAAAGTTGAAAACTTGTGCCGAACGTGGGTCTGCTGCTCACGACGCATATATCTACATCTACATCCATTCTCCGCAAGCCACCTGACGGTGTGTGGCGGAGGTTACTTTGAGTACCTCTATCGGTTCTCCCTTCTATTCCAGTCTCCTATTGTTCGTGGAAAGAAAGATTCTCGGTATGCCTCTGTGTGGGCTCTAATCTCTCTGATTTTATCCTCATGGTCTCTTCGCGAGATATACGTAGGAGGGAGCAATATACTGCTTGACTCCTCGGTGAAGGCATGTTCTCGAAACTTCAACAAAAGGCCGTACCGAGCTACTGAGCGTCTCTCCTGCAGAGTCTGCCACTGCAGTTTATCTATCATCTCCGTAACGCTTCCCGCGATTATTAAATCATCCTGTAACGAAGCGCGCTGCTCTGTGTTGGATATTATCTATCTCATCTATCAACCCCACCTGGTACGGTTCCCACACTGGTGAGCAATATTCAAGCAGTGAACGAACAAGTGTACTGTAACCTACTTCCTTTGTTTTCGGATTGCATTTCCTTAGGATTCTTCCAATGAATCTCAGTCTGGCATCTGCTATACCGACGATCAACTTTATATCGTCATTCCATTTTAAGTCATTCCTAATGCCTACTGCCAGATAATTTATGGAATTAACAGCTTCCAGTTGCTGACCTGCTGCATTGTAGCTACAATTTCAGTACAATTTTCCATTGTTACAACCTCTCGATATAGTACAGCATCATCCGCAAAAAGCCTCAGTGAACTTCCGATGTCATCCACACGGTCATTTATGTATATTGTGAATAGCAACGGTCCTACGACACTCCCCTGCGGCACACCTGAAATCACTCTTACTTCGGAAGACTTCTCTCTTGAGGACGACATGCTGCGTTCTTGTCTCTAGGAATTCTTCAATCCAATCACACAATTGGTCTGATAGTCCACATGCTCTTACTTTGTTCATTAATTCCTACAGAGTAGATTTCTAGTCTCCAGAAAAGTCATTATACTCGAACATAATACGTGTTCCAAAATTCTACAACTGATCGACGTTAGAGATATAGGTCTATAGTTCTGCACATCTGTTGGACGTCCCTTCTTGAGAACGGGGATTACCTGTGCCCTTTTCCAATCCTTTGGAACGCTACGCTCTTCTAGAGACCTACTTTACACCGCTGCAAGAAGGGGACAAGTTCCTTCGCGTACTCTGTGTAAAATCGAACTGGTATCCCATCAGGTCCAGCGGCCTTTCCTATTTTGAGCGATTTTAATTGTTTCTCTACTCCTCTGTCGTCTATTTCGATATCTACCATTTTGTCACCTGCGCGACAATCGAGAGAAGGAGATACTCGGAACCACTAAGCAATTCGGACATAGTGGTCATCGCAAGTGCATGGACTGCCCTAGAACGCCTCCCGTCGGATCCGAATTGTCACCTTATCCACTCACTGCTACGTAGTGCTCTTGCCCACTAGCCTCATTACTCGCGGCGTTTCGCTGATTCCTGTAAGTCATCTCCGAAAGAACAGACACCATATATATAATAAAGGCGAGGCAGTCCAATGATCCTTTCAGTGCAGACGCACAACACGGACAGAAATCGGCGAAACGCTGCTAGTAAAGTGAGTAATGGGCAGGGGCACTACGTCACTAGTGTGTGGATAAGTTGAGCATTTAGGCCTGACGGGACGCTTGCTAGAATAATCCGTGCACTTGCGATGACCACTGTGTCCGAATGGCTTAGTGGTCAGTGTGTCTGCCTCGTGAGCAGAGGACCCGGGATCGAATCCCGATGCGTCACGAATATTCCACTTTACCCACTGATGTAAATCAATGCCCACTAACAGCTAAATGTCATTAATTCCTTTGTGTCTTGATTCATAATTGGTGCAGGATCGAGATGGTGTCTGTTCTTTCGGACGTATGTAATTCGACAAAGGCCGCAACGTGGTAGGTGCTGGTCGGAAAGAAAGAACGCCAACATCCACCACAGATATCTGGGTGGGAGAGAGGAAGAGACAGAGACGAGAGTATGGCATCGTTGGCCGGGAGGCTCCGTCCGGGGAAGTTCTCCCGCCAAGTGCAAGTCTTATTCTAGTCGAAGCTACATTGGGCGACTTGAGCACAGGTGATGAGGTTGAAATAATCATGAGGACAAAACAACACGCAGTCCACGAGAAAACCTCCAACCCGACCGGGAATCGAAACCGGGCCCGCTGCTCGGGAGGCAACCACGTTACCACCCAGCTAAGCAGGTGGACGGAAGGAAGAGATTTTCCACTGATGCGGACGTTCACGCAGATTATCCAATGATTTTGTCACAACTAAGGAAGGAATATCAATCATGGAGCAGCTGAAAGTTCAAAAATGGTTCAAATGGCTCTGAGCACTATGGGACTTAACATCTGAGGTCATCAGTCCCCTAGAACTTAGAACTACTTAAACCTAACTAACCTAAGGACATCACACACATCCATGCCCGAGGCAGGATTCGAACCTGCGACCGTAGCGGCTGAAAGTTCGATAAAACGTTCCAACCGATGTTTAAGGAAATTTGAGACTATGTTCAAAAACAGTATCCTGTATCTGCGTCATTCTGAAGTGTAGTGCAACATTCAATAAAAGTTACTTGCCCTGCCATAATAATGTATAACGAACTTTCTGAAGTGACAAATAGAAACGACGATTGACACCACATAAAAATTAAATGCTATTCTCCGCGGCGAAAGTCGGTAGCGCACGTTAATGGGCTAGCGTTAGATACGGCAATAGGCACTTCGAACCCTGGTAGTGAAAGAAATTTTCACCATAATTATGTAGCCGGCAGAATAAGATGCTGGGATACAGTTAGTAATATTCGGACAAACGCTGGAACAGAAACAGAGATAAAACATTTGTGAAAAACTCGCAACAAAGAAGCGGCAGACTATTAGGATGCATCCAAAGTCATTCAGAATTTATCAGGTATCCAGTGAAGATATGATTACGATGAGAGACGTGTCATAAAAATTATAGTTAGACCGGTCGGTCATCATCGGTTGAAGACGGCGCACACGTTGCGTACGCAGACACGGAGTAGTTGAGAAGCGCGGCGCCGGCCGCTGTGGCCGAGCGATTCTAGGCGCTTCAGTCCGGAACCGCGCTGCTGCTACGGTCGCAGGTTCGAATCCTGCCCCGGGCATGCATGTGTGTGATATCCTTAGGTTAGTTAGGTTTAAGTAGTCTTAGGGACTGATGACCTCAGATATTAAGTCCCATAGTGCTCAGAGCCATTTGAACAATTGACAAGCGCAGCGAAAGGAAGGACCTTTGTTAATTATTTTCGGGTTCATACGTTTGTTTTCTCGGCCAGATGTTAACAGGAACTCACTACAACTATAAGCGCTTCCGATTTCTATTTCACGAGCATCCTTAAATGTCGACTGTTATCGCGCTTCACTCAGTATGGTAGACACGTTCCTGTTTTACTTAAATAACATATTGAAACAGCGTACCGCAATGTTAAGCGGCTTTTTGATTTACGAATGCGTTATTTATATTTCTAAAACATATCCCGCCTTGAAACTTCCTGGCAGATTAAAACTGTGTGCCCGACCGAGACTCGAACTCGGGACCTTTGCCTTTCGCGGGCAAGTGCTCTACCATCTGAGCTACCGAAGCACGACTCACGCCCGGTCCTCACAGCTTTACTTCTGCCAGTATCTCGTCTCCTACCTTCCAAACTTTACAGAAGCTCTCCTGCGAACCTTGCAGAACTAGCACTCCTGAAAGAAAGGATATTGCGGAGACATGGCTTAGCCACAGCCTGGGGGATACTGGCAGAAGTAAAGCTGTGAGGACCGGGCGTGAGTCGTGCTTCGGTAGCTCAGATGGTAGGGCACTTGCCCGCGAAAGGCAAAGGTCCCGAGTTCGAGTCTCGGTCGGGCACACAGTTTTAATCTGTCAGGAAGTTTCATATCAGCGCACACTCCGCTGCAGAGTGAAAATCTCATTCTGGAAACATCCCCCAGGCTGTGGCTAAGCCATGTCTCCGCAATATCCTTTCTTTCAGGAGTGCTAGTTCTGCAAGGTTCGCAGGAGAGCTTCTGTAAAGTTTGGAAGGTAGGAGACGAGATACTGGCAGAAGTAAAGCTGTGAGTACCGGGCGTGATTCGTGCTTCGGTAGCTCAGATGGTAGAGCACTTGCCCGCGAAAGGCAAAGGTCCCGAGTTCGAGTCTCGGTCGGGCACACAGTTTTAATCTGCCAGGAAGTGTCATATCAGCGCACACTCCGCTGCAGAGTGAAAATCTCATTCTGGATATCCCGCCTTGGTTTCTGCAAAAATATTATGTTAGCGCATAAGTTCGTAGCGTTTTTACATTAGTTTAATAAACACAACAGGTACACATAACAGAGACTTTAGTCACCAATAAAATATTCTCCGTCACTATTTACAACAGTCCGCTGCTAATTGGGGTAATTTTTGCATTGCGTGACTGTAGAAAGCTTTTGAGGCGAAGAACACGTTGCGCCATGTTGGTAGCACATTTGCATCCGGAAAGGGAATTCCTTGAAGGTTTTTCGATAGAGAGCGGAAAAGATGAAAATCTGAGGGCTCAAGATGAGGTTAATAAGGGGCTGCGGAACTACTTCCTAACTCAGCTCCTATATAGTCTTTTTTGTCAGTCCATCAGAATGCGAGCGGGCGTTATTGGGGAGTAACATCACTTCACGCAGTCTTCCTCGTCGTTGTTGTTGGTTGTTCTTGGACTGCGTCTGCAAGACGACTCAGTTATTGACAGTAAATGTCGGCAGGTGATGGTTACACCAGCAGGAAGCAGTTCACAGTACAGTGCGCAGTCGCTGATCCGCCAGATGCATAACGTATCAGTTTTCGACAAAGTAGCGCCTAACATTATCTTTAGCGTATGCGCGCAAGTCTTTGTACGAGGAAAAAAAGGCTACGAACTTATGCACCAACCTAATAGAATATGTACTTGTTATTATAACGATTGTTCCCCTTTAGGAGAGCGATTGAACTTGAATTCATAATTTCATCTGTATTCATAATTTCATCTAGTATATAGAATATGTACTTGCAGTTAATTTTTGTTTCCACCTTGCTGATGATTTTCACTGATTTTGTTTCATATGAGGTAGGTAACGTAATTTCAAAGTATTTTTCCTGTACTCACAAAAATTAGAAATATACCGTCAGTATGGACAAAACTCTCAAAGGATAGCACAAAACTTATTAGCAATATACGCTCATATGAAACACACAATATGTAAGCTATGTGAGTATATGTGAAATAAAATTAGATCTTAAATTGTGAATAACTAACGACATGCACCGGCTTCGACGGGTCTACAGCCAGACTGTTTGTTGCAGTGGTACTAAATCACATACAAAGCCTGCCTCGTCACTCTGTCTGTCTGTTAGTGAAAACCGTATCAAAATCCGTACAGTACTTCCTGAAATTAGTCTTCCCGTACAGAGAGAAAACCGCAGAGGGAGACTTTAATTCATGATAGTTTTGTCAGTTTGCACGAAATATTTATAAATTGTACGCACAGACCTTCCTCATTAATCAGTCTGTCTAATAGTGAAAACCCTATCACACAAAACGAGGTGGCGGACTTTAATTTGCATAGATGATTTCATAAAACAAGAAGTCTTGTAGCCTTACAGAATACTCACTGAATACCCTGTTTAGAAAAAAAAAAGCAAAGAGAATCTGGGTTACAATTTTTTACTATGTTGTGTTGTACAAAAAGGAAGGAAAATTATAGTTCCGTTGATGACGAGGTCATTGCGCAGTAGTACAAATTCTGACTGTGAGGAGCGAAATGGAATGTGTCCTTTTCGTACCAACCATAGCGGAATTTGCCTCAAACCATATAGAGGAGCCACAGGAAACGTAAATCCGAGTGGCCAGATGGGGATCTGAACCGTTGTCCTCCGTAATATTTGTTTTAGCGGTAGCCACTGAGCCGTTTCAATCGCTTCCTCGCGTACATAGGAGGTTGTTCCCGTACAAACTGACATACAGTTCGCAAAGATTCCGCCGAAAGTGTCCCTGCAGGTGGACTTGTCTTTTTGTATCTGTACCAGGTGGATGGAAGCTGACAGTTGCAAACAATACGCTACAGAGTGCAGCAGTCGGCGACCGCGGTTTCTGGAAGTACCAACGCGCGAAGACGGGCTGTCCGCTGCGACACGTACCATCTTTGCTGAGGCGCGTCCTCTGCTGCGTCTGGATGTGGACTGAAAGCGCGGTGCATCCAGTCGTGCACACCTTGCGCCTAATTTTATCTCCGGGACACGTATTATGTGTGATGTATGGCTGGCACGAGAAAACACCATCCGCAGACAATTATGGAAGTGACACATGGCGCAAGCCACGTGGGCCGTGTTGCGCGATATCTGACGTTTTTCCTGCGGGTCGCCCAGCTTTACCACACCCCGGCAACACGCCAACACACACACACAGGCACACAGTTTCGTCACTCGCTTCGTCTCCACTTTTACGACACTCCTTAGTCACTAGCAAATTGTCTTTCCACCTGACAACAGCAAATGAAGAACCTACACAGGCTAGGAAAACTGTTTTAGTGGAAGACATAACCTTCTTATATAGTAAATGTTTTTATTATATTGTTCAGCCTGAAATCATAAGCGGTTTCGACTTCTTAGCAAGACATCATCAGACGATCTATTAGAAAGAAAGAAAGTAAAAGAAGGTAATTAAATAGTAGAAAACGATATTACGAAGCCGGCCGAAGTGGCCGCGCGGTTCTGGCGCTGCAGTCTGGAACCGCGAGACCGCTACGGTCGCAGGTTCGAATCCTGCCTCGGGCATGGATATGTGTGATGTCCTTAGGTTAGTTAGGTTTAACTAGTTCTAAGTTCTAGGGGACTAATGACCTCAGCAGTTGAGTCCCATAGTGCTCAGAGCCATTTGAACCATTTTTTGATATTACGAAATCAAAGTGGCTCTTGTACAAACCTAAAACGACGAGTACGCTGTACAGAAACTTGTCATTGACCAAGCCCGGGTAACCGTTCACAAAGTAAAAATACCTGCACGCTGGTTGTTGCAACTCAACACTTAAGTTATCTACGTAAAAGTATGAAGCTATAAAGACATCTACGGAATGGTATAAAGTTACGTGGCTAATTTTAGCCTTCAGTTCCAACAATCAGAATCCAGATATTTTTACAGTGTGAGCGGTTCCCGTGCCTTCGTCAGTTGACGAATTTCTATGTAGCGTATTCACATGTGTGTGGTTGTATACAGGATATACTTTGAGTTCGTAATTTAATTCCCTAGTATTTTACAACCTCTCATTTCTTTCATTATTTTTAAATGGTTGTAAATTTCGTTAGCCACGAGGTGGGTCCAGCCGCGAAAAGAAAGGGTGTTCCTGCTCTGCACCTTTTGGTCCCTTCCTTGATGTTATGAGAGTTGTGCCGTATGTGTATTTGTAGAGGGTACATCTACATCTACATGGATAGTCTGCAAATCACATTCAAGTGCCTTGCAGAGGGTTCATCGAACCACCTTCACAATTCTCTATTATTCCAATCTCGTATAGCGCGGGGAAAGAATGAACACCTATATCTTTCCATACGAACTCTGATTTCCCTTATTTTATCGTGGTGATCCTTCCTCCCTATGTAAGTCGGCGTCAACAAAATATTTTCGCATTCGGAGGAGAAAGTTGGTGATTGGAACTTCGTGAGAAGATTCCGTCTCAACGAAAAACACCTTTCTTTTAATGATTTCCAGCCCAAATCCTGTATCATTTCTGTGACACTCTCACCCATATTTCGCGATAATACAAAACGTGCTGACTTTCTTTGAACTTTTTCGACGTACTCCGTCAGTCCTATCCGGTAAGGATACCACACCGCGCAGCAGTATTCTAAAAAGAGGACGGACAAGCGTAGCCTTTCCCACATTTTCTATGTGTTCCTTCCAACTTAAGTTGTTCGTAATTGTAATACCTGGGTATTTAGTTGAATTTACGGCTTTTAGATTAGACTGATTCATCGTGTAACTGAAGTTTAAAGAGTTCCTTCAGATATCTTTTCTAAATTGTTTTGCAGTTTGTTTTCATCTTCTTATGGCCTTATTAGTCGATAAACGACACCGTTATTTGCAAACAACCGAAGACGGCTGCTCAGATTGTCTCCAAAATCGTTTATATAGATAAGGAACAGCAAAGTGTCTATAACACGACCTTGTGAAACGCCATAAATCACTTCTGTTTTACTCAATGACTTTCCGTCAATTACTACGAACTGTGCCGGCCGCTGTGGCCGAGCGGTTCTAGGCTCTTCAGTCTGCTACCGCGCGACCGCTGTGGTCGCAGGTTCGAATCCTGCCTCGGGCATGGATGTGTGTGATGTCCTTAGGTTAGTTAGGTTTAAGTAGTTCTAAGTTCTAGGGAACTGATGACCTCAAAATTTTAAAGTCCCATAGTGTTCAGAGCCATTTGAACCATTTTTGGTCGCCGAGCTTAGCGTCCCCGTTCGACTTCATGACTCGCTTCGGACAGGTTTGGAATTTAATCCCGGACACTGGCGCAAAGTCTCGCGATCAGAAGCATTACGCCACCACATCTCCTTCCCATGCCGGCGAAATACTGACAGCGAAAATTTCACCCGCCACCAGGTATCGAACCGGCTTACCTTCGAGTCGAGCGCCACCAAAGAGGCGTGTCGTGGAGACCTAGGCTGCGGAGGGGGTGTAGTGTCGTTTTTGAAATATTCAAGCCGATATATTTGAAGTAAATAATAAAAGGACTCTGAATATACACTCCTGGAAATTGAAATAAGAACACCGTGAATTCATTGTCCCAGGAAGGGGAAACTTTATTGACACATGCCTGGGGTCAGATACATCACATGATCACACTGACAGAACCACAAGCACATAGACACAGGCAACAGAGCATGCACAATGTCGGCACTAGTACAGTGTATATCCACCTTTCGCAGCAATGCAGGCTGCTATTCTCCCATGGAGACGATCGTAGAGATGCTGGATGTAGTCCTGTGGAACGGCTTGCCATGCCATTTCCACCTGGCGCCTCAATTGGACCAGCGTTCGTGCTGGACGTGCAGACCGCGTGAGACGACGCTTCATCCAGTCCCGAACATGCTCAATGGGGGACAGATCCGGAGATCTTGCTGGCCAGGGTAGTTGACTTACACCTTCTAGAGCACGTTGGGTGGCACGGGATACATGCGGACGTGCATTGTCCTGTTGGAACAGCAAGTTCCCTTGCCGGTCTAGGAATGGTAGAACGATGGGTTCGATGACGGTTTGGATGTACCGTGCACTATTCAGTGTCCCCTCGACGATCACCAGTGGTGTACGGCCAGTGTAGGAGATCGCTCCCCACACCATGATGCCGGGTGTTGGCCCTGTGTGCCTCGGTCGTATGCAGTCCTGATTGTGGCGCTCACCTGCACGGCGCCAAACACGCATACGACCATCATTGGCACCAAGGCAGAAGCGACTCTCATCGCTGAAGACGACACGTCTCCATTCGTCCCTCCATTCACGCCTGTCGCGACACCACTGGAGGCGGGCTGCACGATGTTGGGGCGTGAGCGGAAGACGGCCTAACGGTGTGCGGGACCGTAGCCCAGCTTCATGGCGACGGTTGCGAATGGTCCTCGCCGATACCCCAGGAGCAACAGTGTCCCTAATTTGCTGGGAAGTGGCGGTGCGGTCCCCTACGTCACTGCGTAGGATCCTACGGTCTTGGTGTGCATCCGTGCGTCGCTGCGGTCCGGTCCCAGGTCGACGGGCACGTGCACCTTCCGCCGACCACTGGCGACAACATCGATGTACTGTGGAGACCTCACGCCCCACGTGTTGAGCAATTCGGCGGTACGTCCACCCGGCCTCCCGCATGCCCACTATACGCCCTCGCTCAAAGTCCGTCAACTGCACATACGGTTCACGTCCACGCTGTCGCGGCATGCTACCAGTGTTAAAGACTGCGACGGAGCTCCGTATGCCACGGCAAACTGGCTGACACTGACGGCGGCGGTGCACAAATGCTGCGCAGCTAGCGCCATTCGACGGCCAACACCGCGGTTCCTGGTGTGTCCGCTGTGCCGTGCGTGTGATCATTGCTTGTACAGCCCTCTCGCAGTGTCCGGAGCAAGTATGGTGGGTCTGACAAACCGGTGTCAATGTGTTCTTTTTTCCATTTCCAGGAGTGTATTATATGGACATAAACGACAAATTAATTATGAAAATGTATTAAATTAGCTTCAAAGAAAGACTATATCGATTGCAATGTAATAAAAAGACATTATTTATATTAGATGAGATCGTAGTGCATAACGTTCTCGAAACTAACATTATTATCTTTGTCACTATATATAAGAGAAAAAAGCTATTTAAAATCACTTCGAGTCAGATCATTTCTTCTGCAGTATATAAGGTACGCTTGCTATTGTAAACATAGAGTAAATATCTCTGGAGTGAGCATTGCGTTCTGCGCATGCTGTCAACATTAAACCAGGATTGTCACGTGATCTCGGGACTTTGCTGTGCCTGTGTGCTTTCTGCAGGGTTTGAAGTTTATAATACCAAGAGTTTTTGTTGTGTTTCACCGTTTGTTGATAGTGTAATAGCGATGGTGAATTACGTTGTTGCTACGGATGCAAAGAAAAATATGTGAAATGAGGGATAGTAACTTTTCATGGGTACATTCCATATAGCTCTAATTGTAGTTTTCGTTTTAGTAAGAGACACTGTATACGTTTAAAAATTTCGAGGCGCATTATAATTAAGACTTGATTCTGTAGACCTATTTTTCTACGATTTTATGAATATATAATAGATATTACGGCTCGTACAAAAGCTTACAAACAATCGCTTCCTTTCGTAAATTTGCTAGTGGAACAGGAAAGGGAAGGGTTAGTTGTTTCAGTAAATACTATCCTCCATGCATTTATCAGTGACTTGTCAATTATGTATATAGATTACTCCGTGTACTATTTATTTAATGAACTGGGAGCAAGTACTTAAAACGCGTTAAATAAATACCTCAAAGTGCCACCAGTAAGAAAAATTGTGCTTTAGGTCGCAAAAACGAGAAAATAAATACGCAGAAATACAAGAAAAAAAGACGAATTAGTAGGGATATAATCGCTAATGCGTGGTAAACTCGGTGTTTTTCGGACACTTGTGAAAGTACTAACGTACTGTCAAGTCGTTTTGGAAGACTATCACTGCAAAAATGTACTTCAGGCTCTGTAATACTATAAAGTGCGGTATCATACCAAAAACTACCAAAAATCGAGTGCATCTGAACTATGACACCTATCGCAAAGAAGCTGAATGTAATATCACTTGCCCTTAAAAGTTACGTTGCTGGTTTATTCCCGGTATCAAATGGATACTGTTAAAATGTCTGCGCAACATATATAAATAATCCACGACACGTACGAAAAGAATCCGTCTGTACTAGGGATGTAGTGACATTCTAAATATACAGGGCGCTATACGAACAAACACACGACGACCCGAGATCACGTGACCAGGCCGGCAATGTATGTTGACAACACAAAATCTGTTCTGCGCATGTGAGTGCTCACTCCAGATATATTTACTCTATGATTGTAAAGCGGTAGCTTTTGTTCTATTTGTTCCCGTACGTAGCGAATAATTCAAGTGTGTATTCTGTGCTTTGTGGAAATATACTTACAAAAAGTGAGTGCATTGTGTTACTTAAAGAACCCTTGCAAACAATTCTTCCTGAGTTAATAATTGCAAGAAGTTATGTAGCATTTTTTTCAGTTTCTGCGAAGAGAGCAGAAGTGATATTTGACTGGCAACAATTGGCCGCCATTACGCGGCGCATTTAAATTCATTTTTTCTGTGTAACATATCACCACAGCCGGAGCAGAAAGAATCATTTTAAGTTATTCAATTAACTAAAGTTCAAAGCATCACTAATTTTATTTTGTCAAAAAATGCATACTTTCAAGGATACGATTTATTCTAGGTCAATGAACATAGCCTGCATTACATTTCGCCGAAAGCATTTGAAATAATTTGTAGGGAGCCTGACGCTCATTTGAAACATAATTTAATATTTATCTTTGGCCACAATATATATATATATATATATATATATATATATATATATATATATATATATATATATATATATATAATTATCCCTTTCTTGTGTTTGGCTTAATAATAATAATAATTAATAACCACAGAAAGGAATGGATAATATAGGGGGATTCTGTTGTCATTTTATTTCTGTGACTAGAGGGTGAAAAATGTAATACAAACATTTCATGCTCAAGACAGTCACATGTTTCAGTAACGAGCAAACATCACCAACTAGACCTCGTATTTTAAGGAGAAAAACACACGTAGAATACATACTCGCCAGGAATCGATCCCGCGTAAAAATTTCGTCCATTATTCTGATAGTACGCAGGTTTGATCCTCCGAAAGTACAGCTATTAAATGCGCACGCACATCGCTTGTCCATCACTCGCTCTCTCGCACGGCGACCGTTTGGTGCCCGAGAGCAAAGTACCACACAGCAAAGTGGCAACCGATGCCCTTCTAGTGAAGAACAGCTCAATTTCTGCAAATGTTTTCACTTTAACAGTGCCAGCTTTCCAACTCACAGGAAATGATTCTCAACACTGATGTTAATAATTAAATATCGTTACACTACTTCTTTAATGGCATGCACTCTCACAGCATTTGTGAATTTCAGTATAAAAATGTTCAAAACAAAGACGTCGCTGACACCAGTTACAAGTTAGGAGCAGTTCACTTTGACACAATGAATAAAGCACGTTACCACTGTCGAAACAGTATTTCACTTTGAACTCCCAGGCGGATTAAGACTGTGTTCCGGACCGAGACTCGAACTCGGGAGCTTTGTGCGGGAAAGTCCTCTACCGACTGAGCTACCCATGCACGAAGGGGCACGGGTCCCAAGAGGTTCGATTCTGCCAGTGCCTCGTCTCCTACTTTCCAAACTTCACAGAAGCTCTTCTGCGAACCTTGCACAAGTAGCACTTCTAAATCTGTAGAGCACTTGCCCGCGAAAAGGCAGAGGTCCCGAGTTCGAGTATGGGTCTTACACGCAGTTTTAATCTGCCAGGAAGTTTCATATCAGCGCACACTCCGCTGCAGAGTGAAAATTTCATTCTGGAGTATTTCACTTGATGTTGAAAACGATCTGGCCGGCCACTAGTGTAGTGACTTCAATAACAGCCGCGCCGGAGGACTAGCTGAAATAATGGTGCGCAGAAATGCCTGTACAGAAGAGACTGCATTTGAAGGTCGTTGGCCGTAGCTGACGTGGTGTCTAGAACTCATGTCGAGTTCGTTCCATCTGGTGGTATCGCCAGTATAGAAACTGCAGTGTCTTCTTCTCCGTTCTCTTCATACATTGACAAGCATTTGTGGTTGGTCGGAAAATGAATCAACAATTTAAATTATTCTGCTTTCATCTTGTACTATTTTAGAAAACGCCATCTGTCACCACATCTGCAGATGTTCCGTGTTGACATTTCCAGAAGATGAGGCGACTGCTACAATAATGTCTGCATTAAAGACACCTTGACTGTCGAGTGAAACGTTCCGGTCGGCAACAGAGGTGGCAGCAAGAATCCTTCTGAAGACACTGCTGGCATTATTGTAGAGATGTGCGTCGTGTTACTGTTGGATTGCACCACTGTGTCGACGCCTTTCGTTGCTTCTTTTGGCAAGAGATCGACAGGGCGTGACTTCTACATCAAAATCGTTCTGACCCGTGTTGTACACATTCTGCCTATCGACCATTTCCATAATAGGTCAGGTGTTAGCAAAAACTCTATACATGGCGTTAAGTATGGCTGTCTCACTACGCAGCTTTTTTATTGTTGGTAACACGGGCTATTTTTCGCGCCACAGTACCATGTTTCTTCTCGAAAGCGTACACCCATCTGGCAGAAGCTTTAAACTATTTTAGTCCCACCTTCATTTTGGCTTGAACGCCCCAGAGCCGTACATTAACTTCGTGGGCCATTAACTTTTCCTGAAGGCGTTGTTAAATTTGTGTAGACATATTGTGTTGACCTCGGAAACCTTTTGTTGATGTGTAACCTGGTTTTCAAGGTATCTACACCAGGTGTAAAGATCTCTTTTTTGTTTTGATAATTTAAAGTTCCTCTTGACGGTCCTGAAAGATTCCCCTTCTTTCCACGTTTGCAAAAGGCGACAGCTCCAATGCTGCTCCAGTGCTTCACGCTCGAGCGTTTAGCGGGTGCAGTGAAGCGGAACGAGTGACAAACAAGCAGTGCGCTCGCGTGTTCGAAAGCTATAGATTCAGCAGGTCAGTATAAAGACAAAAAGTTTCGAACGGGATCGATTTTTCGGGCACATATCTTGCACGTGTGCTTTTTTCTCCTTAAAATACGAAGTTGATTTTGTGATGTTTTCTCGTAAGACAGTCTGCCTAGCCGGTGTTGACAGGTGGAAGGGTATTTTTTTCCAGTGACTGTGGAGTGTCACATAAGCGGAGAAAGTGAGTGAAGAAACTGTGTGGCGTCTTGCTATTGCGAAGTTAAGTACAGAAGTTGGTTCCAACAATCAGAGCGCAGACAGTGATGAGACAAAATGTTATGATCACCACTCACCGCCGGAGTAAATCCGACTGACCGGTGGGCAACGCCGTATTGAAAGTGTACAACGGAAAACAGACATATGTGGAATCATTCGGATGACCATACGTGCCGCAAATACTGACACACGCGGCTTTGACAATGAGCGGATTGTGTTGACGGGCTTGGGAACGAGCATCTCGTAAAGGGCAGGCTAGTCGGCTGTTCGCACGCTGTTGTTGTGACCATCTATGGGAAGTGGTTAAAGGAGGGTTAAACCAAAAGCAGATGACTGTGTTGCATGTCCACGGCTCACCACAGAACGTGGAGGTCGGAAGGACGCTTTTATTTTTTTCATTTATTTATTTTGGCGTTGGGCAGCAAACACCATACAGCCAATAGTAGTGTCATACACTCAGGAGCCAAAGAAACTGGTTGTTGTTGTTGTTGTGGTCTTCAGTCCTGAGACTGGTTTGATGCAGCTCTCCATGCTACTCTATCCTGTGCAAGCTTCTTCATCTCCCAGTACCTACTGCAACCTACATCTTTCTGAATCTGCTTAGTGTATTCATCTCTTGGTCTCCCCCTACGATTTTTACCCTCCACGCTGCCCTCCAATACTAAATTGGTGATCCCTTGAAGCCTCAGAACATGTCCTACCAACCGATCCCTTCTTCTGGTCAAGTTGTGCCACAAACTTTTCTTCTCCCCAATCCTATTCAGTACCTCCTCATTAGTTACGTGATCTACCCACCTTATCTTCAGCATTCTTCTGTAGCACCACATTTCGAAAGCTTCTATTCTCTTCTTGTCCAAACTGGTTGTCGTCCATGTTTCACTTCCATACATGGCTACACTCCATACAAATACTTTCAGAAACGACTTCCTGACACTTAAATCTATACTCGATGTTAACAAATTTCTCTTCTTCAGAAACGCTTTCCTTGCCATTGCCAGTCTACATTTTATATCCTCTCTACTTCGACCATCATCAGTTATTTTGCTCCCCAAATAGCAAAACATATTTACTACTTTAAGTGTCTCATTTCCTAATCTAATACCCTCAACATCACCCGACTTAATTCGACTATATTCCATTATCCTCGTTGTGCTTTTGTTGATGTTCATCTTATATCCTCCCTTCAAGACACCATCCATTCCGTTCAACTGCTCTTCCAAGTCCTTTGCTGTCTCTGACAGAATTACAATGTCATCGGCGAACCTCAAAGTTTTTATTTCTTCTCCATGGATTTTAATACCTACTCCAAATTTTTCTTTTGTTTCCTTTATTGCTTGCTCAATATACAGATTGAATAACATCGGGGAGAGGCTACAACCCTGTCTTACTCCCTTCCCAACCACTGCTTCCCTGTCATGTCCCTCGACTCTTATAACTGCCATCTGGTTTCTGTACAAATTGTAAATAGCCTTTCGCTCGCTGTATTTTACCCCTGCCAACTTTAGAATTTGAAAGAGAGTATTCCAGTCAATACTGTCAAAAGCTTTCTCTAAGTCTACAAATGTTACAAACGTACGTTTGCCTTTCCTTAGCCTAGCCTCTAAGATAAGTCGTAGGGTCAGTATTGCCTCACGTGTTCCAATATTTCTACGGAATCCAAACTGATCTTCCCCGAGGTCGGCTTCTACCGGTTTTTCCATTCGTCTGTAAAGAATTCGTGTTAGTATTTTGCAGCTGTGGCTTATTAAACTGATTGTTCGGTAATTCTCACATCTCTCAGCACCTGCTTTCTTTGGGATTGGAATTATTATATTCTTCTTGAAGTCTGTGGGTATTTCGCCTGTTTCATACATCTTGCTCACCAGATGGTAGAGTTTTGTCAGGACTGGCTCTCCCAAGGCCGTCAGTAATACCAGTAGAAACTGGTACACGTGCCTAATATCGTGTAGGGCATCCGCGAGGACGCAGAAGTGCCGCAATACGACGTGGCACGGATTCGACTAATGTCTTAAGTGACACAGTGATTCCTTCAGGGCTGTCGATAAATCCGTAAGAGTACGAGGGGGTGGAGATCTTTTCTGAACAGCACGTTGCAAGGCATCTCAGATATGCTCAATAATGTTCATGTCTGGTGAGTTTGGTGGCCAGCAGAAGTGTTTGAACTGAGAAGAGTGTTACTGGAGCCACTCTGTATTCCCAAGTCCGTCGGAATGCACAATGGACATGAATGGATGCAGGTGATCAGACAAGATGCTTACGTACGTGTCACCTGTCAGACTCGTATCTAGACGTACCAGCGGTCCCATATCACGCCAACTCCCCACTCCCCACACCATTACAGAGCCTCCACCAGCTTGAACAGTCCCCTGCTGACATGCAGGCTTCACGGATTCATAAGGTCGTCTCCATACCCGTACACGTCGATCCGTTCGATACAATTTGAAACGAGACTAGTTCGACCAGGCAAAATGTTTCCAGTCAACAGTCCAATGTCGGTGTTGACGGGTCCAGGCAAGGTGTAAGGCAGGGCTTCACAACATACGTGCTCGCGGAGCAAGCTGTGAGCAGCAAGGCGCGAGCACTGAGCAGCGCGAGCACGCTACCCCCACTACCGGACCAGAGCGGAGAGTGGGGAGAGTCACGTGGGGTACAGAACAGCTGCCGCCAGTCGATGTAAATCTGCGGCCACCTGCAGGGATATCACTCACGAATTATTACTGCGACAAATGAAACAAATAAAGGAGAATGTACACGTGCCACATAATTTTGTTAGCTTAGTGTATGTTTTGCTATTTAGGGAGTAAAATAACCGATGATGGTCGAAGTAGAGAGGATATAAAATGTAGACTGGCAATGGCAAGGAAAGCGTTTCTCAAGAAGAGAAATTTGTTAACATCGAGTATAGATTTAGGTGTCAGGAAGTCGTTTCTGAAAGTATTTGTATGGAGTGTAGCCATGTATGGAAGTGAGACATGGACGATAACTAGTTTGGACAAGAAGAGAATAGAAGCTTTCGAAATGTGGTGCTACAGAAGAATGCTGAAGATAAGGTGGGTAGATCACGTAACTAATGAGGAGGTATTGAATAGGATTGGAGAGAAGAGAAATTTGTGGCACAACTTGACTAGAAGAAGGGATCGGTTGGTAGGACATGTTTTGAGGCATCAACGGATCACAAATTTAGCATTGGAGGGCAGCGTGGAGGGTAAAAATCGTAGAGGGAGACCAAGAGATGAATACACTAAGCAGATTCAGAAGGATGTAGGTTGCAGTAGGTACTGGGAGATGAAGAAGCTTGCACAGGATAGAGTAGCATGGAGAGCTGCATCAAACCAGTCTCAGGACTGAAGACCACAACAACAACAACAAGTGTATGCCTCTACCATCTGTAGATACTGAAACTAAGAATTCCACGACAATCCTATATTTTCAACACTTTCTTCAACACTACTTAAAATATCACCTCCGGTTGTAGTGTTCTTCATGGCTACTACATCGAGGAGCTCCTCCCTCACCTGAAGATCTCTATTAACACCTCTAATAAATATGGCAAGCTGCGCTGTTCCAGTGATATCAAAACTTTCGTCCAGAGCTAGAGAATACGCCATAAAATCTTTACAGATATTTGCAAGCTGGCTCTGGACGTCGTCTGCCATGTCCTGTATGCGACGCATAATGGTCATGTTAGCTAATGGCACAATCCGAAACTGCTCAACTTGAGATGGACACAATCGTTCCGCTGCAACTACCAAACATTCCTTTATTATATCGCCATCAGTTAAGGGGCGCAGGGATTTTGCTAAAAGAAAAGCAGTTTTGTAACCCACTCTGAGAGCTGCCTAAGTTGATTTTTCTTCGTCGTCCAGATCTTCTTCGGACAGCTTCCTTTTAAGTTTGATAACTTCCTGTGCACGATCTGGTCAATCACATTTTTCACGTCCGTAGTCTTTCGCGTGGTACGACATATAATGTCGCTGCAAATTAAATTTCGTAAAAGAATTTAGCGTTTTGTGACATACTAAACATTTTGCAACACCATCTTTTTCTGTAAACAGATACAATTCCCCCCAATGGGGGTTGAACTGCGAAAGCATGGTTGGGGTTACACAACGGCGACTTCACATGATTCTTAACCAGCGAAGTGACTGTTAAGAGCTGATCGTAGTACTTTAAACGTTACACAGTCGGCGCGAATTCAATAGGCACGCTGCGGCCCTATTCAAACGTGCGCGCGCATTTCCCCTCCCTCCCCCCCCCCCTCACTACTCCACGACCTTGCAGCTGCTCGCGAGCAGGTGCCTGAGCAGACGCGAGTACTCGCGCTCAAAACCGGGCAGTTGTTAAGCCCTGGTGTAAGGCTTTGTGTCGTGTAGTCATCAAGGGTACACGAGTGAGCCTTGGGCTCCGAAAGCCCATATCGATGATGTTTCGTTGAATGCTTGGCAAGCTAACGCTTGTTGATGGCCCAGCATTGAAATCTGCAGCAGTTTGCGGAAGGGTTGCACTTCTGTCATTATGAACGATTTTCTTCGGACGTCGTTGGTTCCGTTCTTGCAGGATCTTTCTCCGTCTGCAGCGGTGTCGGAGATTTGATGTTTTACCGGAGTCCTGATACTGACGGTACGCTCGTGAAATGATCATACAGAAAAATCCCCACGTCATCGTTACACTATAACACCACGTTCAAACCCACTTAAATCTTGATATGAAATGATAGTTACATCAAGACCCTAAGCTGTCGACAGGCGTTGATATACATTAACGGAGACAGTTGAAAATGTTTGCACTGACCGGGACTCAAACCCGGGATCTCCTGCTTACACGGCAGACAATCTTACCGAGTCCCGTAAGAGTTCGGGCGATGCGTGTGCATCCAGCACAGAAGAAGAAGGTCAATGGCCGGTTAGCCTTAACTATATGAAGATGTTATCTGTTCTTTCGGACATGTGCGAAAGATCACATACCATCTTCATATAAATCTTGATAACCTGCCATTGTAGCAGCAGTAACCGATCTAACATCTGCGCCAGACACTTGTTGTCTTATATAGGCGTTGCCGACCGCAGCACCATATTCTGACTGTTTACATATCACTCTGTTTGAATACGCATGCCTGTACCAGTTTCTGTGGCGCTTTATTGTATTAACATAATTACTATTTACATATTAGAACAATAAAAGCAGTTCGATGTACAAATCTGAGTAGTTAATGGAAGATAAAAACACTAAATGATGAACATCATGCAGCCAGCAGTAGTCAAGTTAACATTAGTGGCAGTTTTCACAACAGAACAGAGATAAGATTGTGAAGTAGAAAGATAAGTTCTGTATATAAATTTAAAAAACACAACGCGCGATTCGAACCAAGTCGGTTCCAGAGTTGAATGACTGTCACCGAAACTTGTAAATGAATGCTGGGCAAAGTTTACAACGACAAGTTCTCAGTGCAAAGTAAAAACATAAACAGACATCCCAGTTTTCGAACTGGGATAGCTTCATGGGTTGGTTAGTTGTTTGATCCGGGGAAGGGAACCAAAAACCGGTTCATCGCTCCCATCAGAATAGCAAAGGATGGAGAAGGAAGTCGGTCGTGTCCTTTCAAACGAAAGATCTCGGTATTTGAATAAAGCGATTAAGGGAAGTCACGGATAACCTAAATCAAGATGGCTGGACGCGGGCTTGAACCGTCGTTCTCCTGAATGCGAGTCCAGTGTGATAACTACTGCAACACCTCGAACGGTCCCTGGGAAGACAATATCCACAGAACTTATAGATCAAAACTGGATACAGGTGACTTTTAAATACACTCCTGGAAATGGAAAAAAGAACACATTGACACCGGTGTGTCAGACCCACCATACTTGCTCCGGACACTGCGAGAGGGCTGTACAAGCAATGATCACACGCACGGCACAGCGGACACACCAGGACCCGCGGTGTTGGCCGTCGAATGGCGCTAGCTGCGCAGCATTTGTGCACCGCCGCCGTCAGTGTCAGCCAGTTTGCCGTGGCATACGGAGCTCCATCGCAGTCTTTAACACTGGTAGCATGCCGCGACAGCGTGGACGCGAACCGTATGTGCAGTTGACGGACTTTGAGCGAGGGCGTATAGTGGGCATGCGGGAGGCCGGGTGGACGTACCGCCGAATTGCTCAACACGTGGGGCGTGAGGTCTCCACAGTTCATCGATGTTGTCGCCAGTGGTCGGCGGAAGGTGCACGTGCCCGTCGACCTGGGACCGGACCGCAGCGACGCACGGATGCACGCCAAGACCGTAGGATCCTACGCAATGCCGTAGGGGACCGCACCGCCACTTCCCAGCAAATTAGGGACACTGTTGCTCCTGGGATATCGGCGAGGACCATTCGCAACCGTCTCCATGAAGCTGGGCTACGGTCCCGCACACCGTTAGGCCGTCTTCCGCTCACGCCCCAACATCGTGCAGCCCGCCTCCAGTGGTGTCGCGACAGGCGTGAATGGAGGGACGAATGGAGACGTGTCGTCTTCAGCGATGAGAGTCGCTTCTGCCTTGGTGCCAATGATGGTCGTATGCGTGTTTGGCGCCGTGCAGGTGAGCGCCACAATCAGGACTGCATACGACCGAGGCACACAGGGCCAACACCCGGCATCATGGTGTGGGGAGCGATCTCCTACACTGGCCGTACACCACTGGTGATCGTCGAGGGGACACTGAATAGTGCACGGTACATCCAAACCGTCATCGAACCCATCGTTCTACCATTCCTAGACCGGCAAGGGAACTTGCTGTTCCAACAGGACAATGCACGTCCGCATGTATCCCGTGCCACCCAACGTGCTCTAGAAGGTGTAAGTTAACTACCCTGGCCAGCAAGATCTCCGGATCTGTCCCCCATTGAGCATGTTTGGGACTGGATGAAGCGTCGTCTCACGCGGTCTGCACGTCCAGCACGAACGCTGGTCCAACTGAGGCGCCAGGTGGAAATGGCATGGCAAGCCGTTCCACAGGACTACATCCAGCATCTGTACGATCGTCTCCATGGGAGAATAGCAGCCTGCATTGCTGCGAAAGGTGGATATACACTGTACTAGTGCCGACATTGTGCATGCTCTGTTGCCTGTGTCTATGTGCTTGTGGTTCTGTCAGTGTGATCATGTGATGTATCTGACCCCAGGAATGTGTCAATAAAGTTTCCTCTTCCTGGGACAATGAATTCACGGTGTTCTGATTTCAATTTCCAGGAGTGTAGTTTGTCAGTAAATGGTATCTATATATACGAAAACCCTGAGTACTTGTCACATGCCGGTATAGCGTGGTTCAAATCCGCCAGCGCCGTTATGTCCCCATCACTGTGACCAGAAGCGATGAATTTCAACGTGCGGATGAGAGAGGTCGCATGATGTCAACTTAGCTTCACCGAGGTCATGGCCGAGAAGAGACGCTCGGGTGTAGGGCCGCCCTCCTTGTGCTAGGTTACATGGTAGTCACAGTTCCAGTAGCGATAACCAGCTATCTTGACCGTCGAGTTAAAATCCGCACAAGGGATTGGTGCTGGGCGGATCTGCCCTTCCGTAATACTCCTCTTACAGGGGCGGTCATCAGTTTCATTCTGGAGAATGCCTTCATGCCCTTTGATCCACAGTAAGCGGACGTCGGTGTCCATTGTCCGCGATTCTATTATGTTCTCCATGACATGTAGCCTGTGTTATCCAGTTTAACAAACGACAGGTGTTGTGGTTTCTGCAACACATTTTGGGAGTCCGTAAGGTTCAATATGAGCCGGAAAGTCTGCGTACCGTGATAAATAGCCTCCATGATGATCAGTTACTCCACTGTATAGATATACGATTTGGGCGGCAGTACAAACAATTACTGTGTACCGCTAGAGGTGCTGAAGAAGGATCGGACGCTTATCTTCTCGGTAGAGTAGGATACGCTGTGATCTCTGAGAGATCCGCCGACAGGGTACACTGTTGGAGAAGACACAAGATTTTCGGAGCACACTATTCAGCGCATGTTGTTGAACATAGTACTCTGGAGTTAATGACCACTACGTGTTACCATGTTCCCCCAAGTATATCGTCGATTACGACGGCATTGGACAAAGGATCATCAAGATTGGAGCGTAGATCAGTAATTATGTGACGCATAGTGGGACGAATCATGTTTGTTGTTACACCATGCCAATGTCGTGTGTTCAGATACGCCATCTGCCTGGCGAATGGCTGGTAGAAATCCGGTGGAAAACATCTGGCACGCTATTTGGCGCAAGGTGCACATCCGCGAACCAGAGGCCCATGACTTTTGGGAACTACGTGATCTGTGCAGAGACATGTATACGGTGCTACATCTCTCCCGAAATGTAACAATGACATGTAAGATCCACACCAGAATCAATACTACTTGTATTAGAAATTTCGACCACCACACTATTAACCACGTAGTAATATTTTGGATCATCGGTATGCGGGGTGGTCCATTGATAGTGACCGGGACAAATATATCATGAAATATGGAAATAAACGTCAAACGAAAAAACTACAAAGAACGAAACTTGTCTAGCTTGAAGGGGGGAACCAGATGGCGCTATGGTTGGCCCGCTAGATGGCGCTGCCATAGATCAAACGGATATCAACTGCGTTTTTTTTTAAATAGGAACCCCCATTTTTATTACATATTCGTGTAGTACGTAAATAAATATGAATATATTTAGTTGGACCACTTTTTTCGCTTTGTGATAGATCGTGCTGTAATAGTCACAAGCATATGGCTCACAATTCTAGACGAACAGTTGATAACAAGTAGGTTTTTTTTAAATTAAAATACAGAACCTAGGTACGTTTGAACATTTTATTTCGGTTGTTCCAATGTGATACATATACCTTTGTGAACTATGATTTTTGAGAATGCATGCTGTTACAGTGTCATTACCTGTAAATACCACGTTAATGCAATAAATGCTCAAAATGATGTCCGTCAACCTCAATGCATTTGGCAGTACGTGTAACGACATTCCTCTCAACAGCCAGTAGTTCGTCTTCCGTAACGTTCGCACATGCATTGACAATGCGCTGACGCATGTTGTCAGGCGTTGTCGGTGGATCACGATAGCAAATATCCTTCCACTTTCCGCACAGAAAGAAATCCGAGGACGTCAGATCCGGAGAACGTGCGGGCCATGGTATGGTGCTTCGACGACCAATCCACCTGTCATGAAATATGCTATTCAATACCGCTTCAACCGTACGCGAGCTATGTGCCGGACATCCATCATGTTGGAAGTACATCACCATTCTGTCTTGCAGTGAAACATCTTGTAGTAACATCGGTAGAACATTACGTAGGAAATCAGCATACATTGCACCATTTAGATTGCCATCGATCAAATGGGGCCGAATTATCCTTCCTCCCATAATGCCGCACCATACGTTAACCCGCCAAGGTCGCTGATGTTCCACTTGTCACAGCCATCGTGGATTTTCCGTTGCCGAATAGTGCATATTATACCGGTTTACGTGACCGCTGTTCGTGAATGACGCTTCGTCGCTAAATACAACGCGTGCAAAAAATCTGTCATCGTCCCGTAATTTCTCTTGTACCCAGTGGCAGAACTGTCGTCGTCATGCAATTCCTGTTCCATAGAAATATGGTACGGGTGCAATTGATGTTGATGTATCATTCTCAACACCGACGTTTTTGAGATTCCCGATTCTCGCGGAATTTGTCTGCTGCTGATGTGCGGATTAGCCGCGACAGCAGCTAAGACACCCACGTGGGCATCATCATTTGTTCCAGGTGAGGTTGACTTTTTTTCACTTGTGCCTGAACACTTCTTGTTTCCTTAAATAACGTAACTATCCGACGAACGGTCCGGACACTTGGATGATGTCCAGGATACCGAGCAGCATACATACCACACGCCCGTTGGGCATTTTGATCACAATACCCATACATCAACACGATATCGATCTTTTCCGCAATTGGTAAACAGTCCATTTTAATACGGGTAATGTATCAAGAAGCAAATACCGTCCGCACTGGCGGAATGTTACGTGATACCACGTACTTATACGTTTGCGACTATTACAGCACCATCTATCAAAAAGCGAAAGAAAGTGGTCCAACTAAAACATTCTTATTTCTTTACGTACTACACGAATATGTAATCAAAATGGGGGTTCCTATTTTTAAAAAAACGCAGTTGATATCCGTTTGACCTATGGCAGCGCCATCTAGCGGGCCAACCATAGCGTCATCTGGTCTCCCCCTTCAAGCTAGAAGAGTTTCGTTCTTTGTAGTTTTTTTCGTTTGATGCTTATTTCGTGAGATATTTGGCCCGGTCACGATCAATGGACGACCCTGTATACATTCGGAGGATGGCTTACCATGAAGAGTAACAAAGGGGTTGTAGAATATTGTCGACGTACTGCTTTACTGTAAGGGTGCCGCGTATGACAACGAAAGCGGTCCTGCTCTGAAAGGAAATGTCACCGCAGACAATAACTCCCTGTTGTCAGACCGAATGCCGGGCACGGTCAGGTTGGTATCCCAAAGCTGTGTGGGGCGTCTGCAGAAACGTCTGCGGTCTGGAATCTCGTTGACTGGAGTAGAACTGTCTTCAGCTTTGTCTTGGGCACCGATGACCAACGAAGACGTGTCTAGGGACGCCCCAACAGCGGTGGGATATCAACGTGACGGTCGCCCTCCATATGGGTCGACAACCAGGAGACATGGTCTGGAGTGCCATTTCTTTTCAAAGCAGGACCCCTTGTCATCCGCAGCACCCTTACAGTACAGAAGTACGTCGACGATGTTCCAGGCGCCATTTTTTCGCTCTGCATGGGATGCCAGCCTGATGTTACATTTCAGCGAGACAGTGCCCGCTCGCACAAGGCGAGAGGTTCTACTGCTTGTCTTCATGCTGGCCAAACCCTACCGTGGCCAGCAGGGTCGACAGATCTCTCCCCAGTGGAAACTCTTGGAACATTATGGGCAGGACCCTCCAACCGTCCTGGGATTTTAACGATCTAATTCCAGTTGGACAGAATTTCGCACGACATACCTCAGGAGGCCCACCCAACAACTCTGTCAGTGAATGCCAAGCCGAACAACTGATTGCATAAACACCACACGTTATCCAACGTGTTATTGACTTGCTCAATTTGTGAAGCTCTTTCTCTCAAATAAACCATCCATTTTTTCTGAAATTGTGATCATCACATTTTCCGATTTCTATCCCAATCGGATAATTCCTTCGCCGTGGGTCGATTCTTTTTTCTTAGAGTGTAATTCATTTATTGATAAACTTATCAAATTCATCTCTGTTGCTCCTTTCCGTTTTAGGTTTGTTCTGTAGAATAAACATGTGGCTGATTCCGTCTTACTATGAAATTGGGAATATACCCTGAGAATACACACTACTGGCCATTAAAATTGCTACACCACGAAGATGACGTGCTACAGACGCGAAATTTAACCGACAGGAAGAAGATGCTGCGATATGCAAATGATTAGCTTTTCAGAGCATTCACACAAGGTTGGCGCCGGTGGCGACACCTACAACGTGCTGACATTAGGATCGTTTCCAACCGATTTCTCATACACAAACAGCAGTTGACCGGCGTTGCCTGGTGAAACATTGTTGTGATGCCTCGCGTAAGGGCGAGAAAAGCGTAACATCACGTTTCCGACTTTGATAAAGGTCAGATTGTAGGCTATCGCGATTGCGCTTTTTCGTATCGCGACATTGCTGCTCGCGTTGGTCGAGATCCAATGACTGTTAGCAGAAAATGGAATCGGTGGGTTGAGGAGGGTAATACGGAACGCCGTAAAAGCAAGCAAGCGCTCCGTCTTCAGGCCACAAGTGGCCCATCGGGACCATCCGACAGCCGTGTCATCCTCAGTTGAGGATGCGGATAGGAGGGGCGTGTGGTCAGCACACCGCTCTCCCGGTCGTTATGATTGTTTTCTTTGACCGGAGCCGCTACTATTCGGTCGAGTAGCTCCTCAATTGGCATCACGAGGCTGAGTGCACCCCGAAAAATGGCAACAGCGCATGGCGGCTGGATGGTCACCCATCCAACTGGTGACCACGCCAGACAGCGCTTCACTTCGGTGATCTCACGGGAACCGGTGTATCCACTGCGGCAAGGCCGTTGCCCACGGAACGCCGTGCTGGATCCCAACGGTCTCGTATCACTAGCAGTCGGGATGACAGGCATCTTATCTGCATGGCTGTGACGGATCGTGCAGCCACGTCTCGATCCCTGAGTCAACAGATCGGGACGTTTGCAAGACAACAACCATCTGCACGAACAGTTCGACGACGTTTGCAGCAGCATGGACTATCAGCTCGGAGACCTTGGCTGTGGTTACCCTTAACGCTGCATCACAGACAGGAGCGCCTGCGATGGTGTACTCAACGACGAACCTGGGTGCACGAATGGCAAAATCTCATTTTTTCGGATGAATACAGTTTCTGTTTACAGCATTATGATGGTCGCATCCGTGTTTGGCGACATCGCGGTGAACGCACATTGGTAGCGTGTGTTCGTCATCACCATACTGGCGTATCACCCGGCGTGATGGTATGGGGTGCCATTGGTTACACGTCTCGGTCACCTCTTGTTTCGCATTGACGGCACTTAGAACAGTGGAAGTTACATTTCAGATGTGTTACGACCCGTGGCTCTACCCTTCATTAGAGCCCTGCGAAACCCTACATTTCAGCAGGATAATGCACGACCGCATGTTGCAGGTCCTGTACGGGCCTGGATACAGAAAATGTTCGACTGCTGCCCTGGCCAGCACATTCTCCAGATCTCTCACCAATTGAAAACGTCTGGTCAATGGTGGCCGAGCAACTTGCTCGTCACAATACGCCAGTCACTATTCTTGAGATGAACTGTGGTGCCGTGTTGAAGCTGCATGGGCAGCTAGCTGTACATGTACACGCCATCCTAGCTCTGTGTGACTCAATGCCCAGGCGTATCAAGGCCGTTATTACGGCCTGAGGTGATTGTTCTGGGTTCTGTTTTCTCAGGACCCATGCACCGAAATCGCGTGCAAATGTAATCACATGTCAGTTCTAGTATAATACACTCCTGGAAATGGAAAAAAGAACACATTGACACCGGTGTGTCAGACCCACCATACTTGCTCCGGACACTGCGAGAGGGCTGTACAAGCAATGATCACACGCACGGCACAGCGGACACACCAGGAACCGCGGTGTTGGCCGTCGAATGGCGCTAGCTGCGCAGCATTTGTGCACCGCCGCCGTCAGTGTCAGCCAGTTTGCCGTGGCATACGGAGCTCCATCGCAGTCTTTAACACTGGTAGCATGCCGCGACAGCGTGGACGTGAACCGTATGTGCAGTTGACGGACTTTGAGCGAGGGCGTATAGTGGGCATGCGGGAGGCCGGGTGGACGTACCGCCGAATTGCTCAACACGTGGGGCATGAGGTCTCCACAGTACATCGATGTTGTCGCCAGTGGTCGGCGGAAGGTGCACGTGCCCGTCGACCTGGGACCGGACCGCAGCGACGCACGGATGCACGCCAAGACCGTAGGATCCTACGCAGTGCCGTAGGGGACCGCACCGCCACTTCCCAGCAAATTAGGGACACTGTTGCTCCTGGGGTATCGGCGAGGACCATTCGCAACCGTCTCCATGAAGCTGGGCTACGGTCCCGCACACCGTTAGGCCGTCTTCCGCTCACGCCCCAACATCGTGCAGCCCGCCTCCAGTGGTGTCGCGACAGGCGTGAATGGAGGGACGAATGGAGACGTGTCGTCTTCAGCGATGAGAGTCACTTCTGCCTTGGTGCCAATGATGGTCGTATGCGTGTTTGGCGCCGTGCAGGTGAGCGCCACAATCAGGACTGCATACGACCGAGGCACACAGGGCCAACACCCGGCATCATGGTGTGGGGAGCGATCTCCTACACTGGCCGTACACCACTGGTGATCGTCGAGGGGACACTGAATAGTGCACGGTACGTCCAAACCGTCATCGAACCCATCGTTCTACCATTCCTAGACCGGCAAGGGAACTTGCTGTTCCAACAGGACAATGCACGTCCGCATGTATCCCGTGCCACCCAACGTGCTCTAGAAGGTGTAAGTCAACTACCCTGGCCAGCAAGATCTCCAGATCTGTCCCCCATTGAGCATGTTTGGGACTGGATGAAGCGTCGTCTCACGCGGTCTGCACGTCTAGCACGAACGCTGGTCCAACTGAGGCGCCAGGTGGAAATGGCATGGCAAGCCGTTCCACAGGACTACATCCAGCATCTGTACGATCGTCTCCATGGGAGAATAGCAGCCTGCATTGCTGCGAAAGGTGGATATACACTGTACTAGTGGCGACATTGTGCATGCTCTGTTGCCTGTGTCTATGTGCCTGTGGTTCTGTCAGTGTGATCATGTGATGTATCTGACCCCAGGAATGTGTCAATAAAGTTTCCCCTTCCTGGGACAATGAATTCACGGTGTTCTTATTTCAATTTCCAGAAGTGTATATTTGTCCAATGAATACCTGTTAATCATCTGCATTTCTCCTTCGTGTAGCAATTTTAATTGTCGCTAGTTATGAATTTAAGAACGTTTAGTTGCAAATGACATTAACTAACAATTACTGAAATTCGTTTAGGTGGCAATGGTAAATACATACATAGAAGCTCAAATGAAAATTGATCGATAATGGCATGATTGATAGTTAACTATTACTGCATTGAAAGCTTTAGAGTCGTGAGAAATCAGTACTGATTTGTTACGAGCAACACGTAATGTTATTTACAGGGCGAGTCAATAACTATTGCCACCAATAATAACTCCGAAAGCATGATAGGAGCTGAAAAGTTTGTGGGACGTAAGTTGCATGGGACAACCGGGGCCATATTATGACGTTCGTTTTTTGTTGCTAGATGGGGTCGCTACAGAGATATGAAGGTCAACTTCGTTTTTTTTTTTTTTAAATGGGATGCTACAGTTTGGTACTTATTTTCTGATAGCGGCTATCGAGACGAATCCAGTGATGTGTAACAGTAAGGTCTTTGAAGGTCAACGATGGTCAAAGAGGTAGTATGAACGTCCGTTTACAAAAGAAAATGGTTCAAATGGCTCTGAGCACTATGGGACTTAACTCCTGAGGTCATCAGTCCCCTAGAACTTAGAACTACTTAAACCTAACTAATCTAAGGACATCACACACACCCATTCCGGAGACAGGATTCGAATCTGCGACTGTAGCGGACGCGCGGTTCCAGTCTGTAGCAGCTAGAACCGCTCGGCCACACCGGCCGGCGTCAATTGACAGAACGTGTTCGAAGTGATGACCATTGGTATCAGTGCAGTGCTGCAATCTTCTTACCATGGATTGAGTGGTATTCCTTACCACTTTGGTACTTATAATCGAAGCACATGCTCTGACAATTGTCTCTCGTATATAGTGCAAATAGTAAATATCCGCCGAATACGGCGTGTCCATCTAACTTGCCACTGACATGTAAACACCATTCGACGGTTTCGTAATACAATAGTAATAGGTACGGTAAGACTATATCGTCGAATTAAGCGAATGCGAATGATGTATTCCTTCGAAGAACAAGTCGGTATGATTCTCATTTACGGAGAATACCAACGAAATTTAGTGAAAGCTAAAGACTTATACGCTGAAATATATCCTCAACTTACCTACCCTACACGTCGTACTTTTAAATAAGAGTATGATAAATTGATAACAACTGCATTTTGACGCATCGGAAACATATCCGGCAAAGGAAAGTTACTAAAGAATAAATGGAAATTGGTTCGAGATCCTTGTGCTAGTTCCCTGTAAATCACAAGGGAATCTGGCATGAGCCAGAGTAGTGTTGTTCGTGTTCTGCATCGCCATAAGTATCGTCCTTACAATATCAGTCTCCACCAAGGTTTAACTGGTACGGACTGTATGCGTCGCATTGAATTCTGCCGATGGGCTCACTACAGATTCAGAGGAATGACACATTTATTAATTTGATTTTATTTACTGACGAGGCTACATTCACGAACCATGTAAACGTTAATTTGCATAATATGCATTATTGGGCAACTGAAAATCCATGTTGGCTGCGGCAAGTTGCACACCAAAAACCGTGGTCGGTGAATGTATGGTGTAGGATTCTGGAGGACAGAATTGTAGGCCCCAATTTCATCGAAGGAAATCTTAACGGTAGGAAGTACACCACATACCTGCAAGAAATATTAGGTCTTTTATTGGAAGAAATGCCTTTAGCAACAAGGAACAGAATGTGGTATCAATACGATGGGCGTCCGGCACATTTTTCGCTGATGGCTGGAAATGAGTTGCAGAGACAGTTCCCAAATCGTTGGATTGGACGCGGAGGAGATGAGTCGTGTCGGCTCGTTCGCGAAACTTGACGCCTCTGGATTTTTTTCTTGTGAGGATTCGTAAAAGACATTGTTTATAAAGATGTCCCAGCTACACCTGAAGATATGCGAGAGGGAATTGTCAGAGCATGTGCTTCGGTAAGTGCCGATGTGATAAGGAATACCACTCAATCCATGGTAAGAAGATTGCAGCACTGCATTCATAGCTATGATTATCACTTCGAATACCTTCTGTAAATGGACGTTTATGCCACCTTTTTGACGTTCGTTGACCTTCAAAGATCTTACTGTTACACACGTTGGATTCGTCTCGATAGCCGCTATCAGAAAATAAGAACCAAACTATGGCATCCCATTTAAAAAAACGAAGTTGACCTTCTCAACTCTGAAGCGACCCCACGTAACAACAAAAAAACCGACGTCATATTATAGCCCCCATTATCCCAAGCAACATTTGTCCAACAAACTTTTCAGCTCCTATTTTCGGAGTTATTCTAGGTGGCAATATTAGTGACTCACCCTGTATATTGAGCAACGTCATTCACTACAATATTGACCGTTTTCAGGTTTTGAGGAACAATGCCTACGAATAATCAATACTCCATACGAAATTTTATAACAACTGAGCTTCACAAAATAGATGCAATCAATTTAGATTACTCCGAAACAACGCGAGGCAAGACCATGCAACATACACTCCTGGAAATGGAAAAAAGAACACGTTGACACCGGTGTGTCAGACCCACCATACTTGCTCCGGACACTGCCAGAGGGCTGTACAAGCAATGATCACACGGACGGCACAGCGGACACACCAGCAACCGCGGTGTTGGCCGTCGAATGGCGCTAGCTGCGCAGCATTTGTGCACCGCCGCCGTCAGTGTCAGCCAGTTTGCCGTGGCATACGGAGCTCCATCGCAGTCTTTAACACTGGTAGCATGCCGCGACAGCGTGGACGTGAACCGTATGTGCAGTTGACGGACTTTGAGCGAGGGCGTATAGTGGGCATGCGGGAGGCCGGGTGGACATACCACCGAATTGCTCAACACGTGGGGCGTGAGGTCTCCACAGTACATCGATGTTGTCGCCAGTGGTCGGCGGAAGGTGCACGTGCCCGTCGACCTGGGACCGGACCGCAGCGACGCACGGATGCACGCCAAGACCGTAGGATCCTACGCAGTGCCGTAGGGGACCGCACCGCCACTTCCCAGCAAATTAGGGACACTGTTGCTCCTGGTGTATCGGCGAGGACCATTCGCAACCGTCTCCATGAAGCTGGGCTACGGTCCCGCACACCGTTAGGCCGTCTTCCCCTCACGCCCCAACATCGTGCAGCCCGCCTCCAGTGGTGTCGCGACAGGCGTGAATGGAGGGACGAATGGAGACGTGTCGTCTTCAGCGATGAGAGTCGCTTCTGCCTTGGTGCCAATGATGGTCGTATGCGTGTTTGGCGCCGTGCAGGTGAGCGCCACAATCAGGACTGCATACGACCGAGGCTCACAGGGCCAACACCCGGCATCATGGTGTGGGGAGCGATCTCGTACACTGGCCGTACACCACTGGTGATCGTCGAGGGGACACTGAATAGTGCACGGTACATCCAAACCGTCATTGAACCCATCGTTCTACCATTCCTAGACCGGCAAGGGAACTTGCTGTTCCAACAGGACAATGCACGTCCGCATGTATCCCGTGCCACCCAACGTGCTCTAGAAGGTGTAAGTCAACTACCCTGGCCAGCAAGATCTCCGGATCTGTCCCCCATTGAGCATGTTTGGGACTGGATGAAGCGTCGTCTCACGCGGTCTGCACGTCCAGCACGAACGCTGGTCCAACTGAGGCGCCAGGTGGAAATGGCATGGCAAGCCGTTCCACAGGACTACATCCAGCATCTCTACGATCGTCTCCATGGGAGAATAGCAGCCTGCATTGCTGCGAAAGGTGGATATACACTGTACTCAAAAATGGCTCTGAGCACTATGGGACTCAACTTCTGAGGTCATTAGTCCCCTAGAACTTAGAACTAGTTAAACCTAACTAACCTAAGGACATCACAAACATCCATGCCCGAGGCAGGATTCGAACCTGCGACCGTAGCGGTCTTGCGGTTCCAGACTGCAGCGCCTTTAACCGCATGGCCACTTCGGCCGGCTACACTGTACTAGTGCCGACATTGTGCATGCTCTGTTGCCTGTGTCTATGTACCTGTGGTTCTGTCAGTGTGATCATGTGATGTATCTAACCCCAGGAATGTGTCAATAAAGTTTCCCCTTCCTGGGACAATGAATTCACGGTGTTCTTATTTCAATTTCCAGGAGTGTATTTGGTTCAAATGGCTCTGAGCACTATGGGACTCAACTGCCGAGGTCATTAGTCCCCTAGAACTTAGAACTAGTTAAACCTAACTAACCTAAGGACATCACAAACATCCATGCCCGAGGCAGGATTCGAACCTGCGACCGTAGCGGTCTTGCGGTTCCAGACTGCAGCGCCTTTAACCGCACGGCCACTTCGGCCGGCAGGAGTGTATTTATGGGACATATCAAACATAATCAGTTTTAGTTAATTATAATAAATTAGTTCACTGTACCAGCATTTTTTAGTTACTTTTAATACGCACTAAACTTATTTTTCAAATAATTGTAGAATTCAGTTAACGTGCTACGATGAAGTAATGACTTTAGTTAGATTAGATTAGATTAGATTGGATTAGATTTACTTTCATTCGAATTGATCCGTAGTGAGGAGGCCCTCCAGGATGTAGAGCATGTCAGAAAAACAATTATAAATGACAAATATTTACAACTCAAACAAATAAGCTATTCTACCATTCCACAGGTCCCAAGTGGAATGATCGTCATTTTTTAATGAACACTATATGAAAGAATCATTTTACTAATACTAATGCACTAAATTTAAAATAAAAGGGTTTTTTTTAGTTATAATGTAATAAACAAGTAACAGAACTACTATAATACTTATTTACAATGAACATATTACTGCACTGAAATGGTGCAGAAGTTAGATTGTACTTACACACACACACACACACACACACACACACACACTTATTTACAATGAACACATTACTGCACTGAAAGTGTGCAGAAGTTATATTGTACTTATACAGACACACACACACACACAAAGTCTGTTGGTTCTACTGAGAAATTCATCAAGGAGGAGGAGTTGGCCACCAATAAATCCTTTAGACTTCTCTTAAACTGAATTTCATTGGTTGTTAAGCTTTCTACGGCTGCTGGCAAGTTACCTATTACTGTTTCTCTTTTCATCAAGTAACAAAATTTAAGTTTTAATGGCAAGTGCAATCAAGTTTCTTTAGGTCAAATAATATGTATTTTAATGAAGTGTCACTCGGTCTTAACGATGACAGGAAAGGATCCTACTGACAGTTGTTGACTGGGGAAAATCATCAACATTGAATGATATTTATAGTTTAACAAAAAATACTATAATGTTTGCAAATACGTCAGTCTACGATACTGGCAGGTGTTTGACAATACTGCACTGTTAAATGGCACCGCCTTAGTCTGATGCAGATGGCATGACGCAATGCACTTTGTGAGAACAATAATTGGCAGTTTGCTCTTCCTTCGTTAACGAGCTCTTTGTATTAACTTTGGCCACTAGTTCATTTTGCCACCTCTTCTTCATTACTTCTAGCCTATTGTGACCCAGACATACGCTTGCTCGTAAATTTACAACGCTTCGTCGCCCTTAGGATACCACATAGACAGGGCCGTTAATCTTGCAGACTGGGACAACCGCTTTCCTTCTGTTCTTGGCCACTGTAAGCTTGCAACTCGCGTGCCCCACTATACGCGCTCGCGTCTCAACGATGTTAGTCCCATACTCTTAACAATATCTTTGGATTCAACCATAGAGTAAATATCTCTGGAGTGAGCATTGCGTTCTGCGCATGTTGTCAACATTAAACCAGGATTGTCACATGTTTTCGGGACTTCGCTGTGCCTGTGTGCTTTCTGCAGCGTTTGAAGTTTATAATACCAAGAGTTTTTGTTGTGTTTCACCGTTTGTTGACAGTGTAATAGCGATGGTGAATTACGTTGTTGCTACGGATGCAAAGAAAAATATGTGAAAGGAGGGATAGTAACTTTTCATCCATATAGCTCTAATTGTAGTTTTCGTTTTAGTAAGAGACACTGTATACGTTTAAAAATTTCGAGGCGCATTATAATTAAGACTTGATTCTGTAGACCTATTTTTCTACGATTTTATGACTATATAATAGATATTACAGCTCGTACAAAAGCTTACAAACAATTGCTTCCTCTCATAAATTTGCTAGTGGAACAGGAAAGGGAATGGTTAGTTGTTTCAGCAAATACTGTCCTCCATGCATTTATCAGTGACTTGTCAATTATGTACATAAATTTTAAAGAGGGGAGATACATAAATTCAATAGAGTGCGAGTCTGTAATTCTCTTCGTATAATATGTGTGTCCAAACCTTTTTGTTTACTTTAACGTTACAGTAGGAGACCAAGTTAAGTGTGTCTAGGACATGGAGAATGATTGTGTGTGATTTATATTTTAGTTTCCCGAAGGATGAACAACGAGTAAAGATGTGGCTCCAGAAAATAAGGAGGAGTAATTTTGTCCCCACAAAATATTCCAAAGCATGTTCAAAACCCTTTGAAGTGAAATGTTTAGACAGAGAAAAATTTGGACGTGTGTGGCTGAAGGTAGATGCTATACCAACTATTTTTAGTTTTGCACAGCACCTACTACCAAAAGTACCCACACGAAAACCACCTGTAAAACGAAATTTGTCAGGTTCGTATATATAACTTGTGGTTATCATATTTACTACTTTCTTTCACTGAGAAATATTTATATAATAAACTGGGAACAAGTACGCAAAATGCGTTAAATAAATACTTCAAAGTGTCACCAGTAAGAAAAATTGTGCTTTAGGTCGTAAAAACGAGAAAATAAATACGCAGAAATAGCAGAAAAAAAGGACGAATTAGCAGGGATATAATCGCTAATGTGTGGCAAATTCGGTGTTTTTCGGACACTTGTAAAAGTACTAGCGTACTGTCAAGTCGTTTTGCACGACTATCACTGCAAAAATGTACGTCAGGCTCTGTAATACTATAAAGTGCCGTATCATACCGAAAACTACCAAAAATCGAGTGCCTCTGAACTGTGACACCTATCGCAAAGAAGCAGAATGCAATATCACTTGCCCTTAAAAGTTACGTAGCTGGTTTATTCCCGGTATCAAATGAATACTGTTACAATGTCTGCGCACCATATATAAATAATCCACGACACGTACGAAAAGAATCCGTCTGTACTAGGGTTGTAGTGACATTCTAAATATACGGGGCTTTATACGGACAAACACACGACGTCCGGAGAACACGTGACCAGGCCGGCAATGTATGTTGACAACACAAAATCTGTTCTGCGCATGTGAATGCTCACTCCAGAGATATTTACTCTATGGATTCCACATCACCCTATGTCCGTGATATCGTAGACCATATATAAGATGTCACTATCTCTGCCGTGATAACGCTTGAAAGCAGCATGTATGTCACGTGACTCGGGTTAGAAAGCTGAGTTCCTGTCATTAACCACTGTGTGGAGCTGACAGTTAGTTTCTCTCATTTATAGCTGAGATCAAGCACTGATTTTGACAATTCAACGAACTGTAGTACAAGTCTTACAAATGTAGTAGTGCAATTAACCTAATTTCTCTGAAATTCCTGATAGTAAAGCAGCGGTTATCGTTTTTACATGTGGTCAAGTTGAAACGAATTGGCAGTTCTTTTAACAAGCGACAGAATGACTGTTCTTTTGTTAATACTTTTTTTTTGCCTTGTGAATTCTTGTAGTTCACCGCTTCTACAGGAGCACAAGACAAAATAACAATGCCGAACGCAGCATTAGTATTCTCACGATTTGACAAGAATATGTGTGAAATCAAAATCCTTTAGTAAGCTTTTGTAAGAAAGGAAATTCGTTTATGTGCATAATGTCAGGTATTTGCACAAAATAAGCATACACGTTTTCTGATTTTTAATCCCGTACAGATACCGAAACCATATCAAAATAGGAAGCGTAATATGTTTCAGAATGTTGATTGTACTGGTGAATTGAGCTACATATTAACGATATGTCCTTTCAAAAGCTTAGTCATTCGTCAAGTTTTATCTTCAAACACAAACATCCATCCTTTCAGTTGATGGATGTATCTCTGCAAGTATTTTAATGTAATTCACTTACACTTAAGATTTTCGTCACTTTAGCTAATCTTTAGGATACAAAAAAAAAGACTTATCTGAGCATATGTGAAGGTCTTTTCTTCTGCATCTAGTAAGAAGCACAGCAGCACAACATTTTATCTGTAACAAAAATGTCATAAATTGTGCACTATAAATGCGTAGTGACATACTCGGCTTCGTGCCGCGAGTCACGTGACTTAGATGTTGGTTTCAGTAAAATGGCGTCATGCGCAGTCTATGTTATCTATGGTCTATGCGTGACATTTCCAGGGTGTCTACTACATTCCTGAACAATATCCGTTTTGAATAGTTCTTCATAAATATACCTTACTTTCCTTCAATTAATGACCACTGACCGTAAAATAAAAAAGACATACATTTTTATTAAGATAATAATATGGAGATCGCAAAATTAAATGAAGTGATAATTATGAGTTACCGTGTTGTAAACGGCCTTGGATTTTTTGGGTGGCAGCGGCCATGCAAGCTTCCACAGAGGACTTCGTTGTTTTGGTTCGCGTTCGAAGTGATGACACCATACCTGGTCTCCATCAGCCACTCGTGAACTGGACCTCATACTCTAGCTTGGGATAGTGCTCCGATGTTCCAGAGCGAGTCCCGTACGGCATGCTTTGTGTGCTGGTTGAAGGCCGTGTGGCACAAAGGCGGCAACTCGCCGATCTTAAATAATGAGGGCATCCAGCGGCATAACAATGACATCGGTGATGCGATGTGGTATTGCAGACCGTGCGCTATTGGCCAGCGACATACGTCCTTCCCTGAATCACTTGTGCGACGCTATCTTTTGGTAATAAAACATTAATACGGTTTGTTTGAATGTTGTCCAGCGATCCGAGAAAGCAGGTTTCCTAGACGAGGTTATATCAGCCCCATTCTTCCCCCTTTCAGTTCAATTCGCGGATGATACGCACGAAGAAACTTCGCCGGGACGCTTTTGTACAAGCACTAATTTCTAATTTTACCGTCGTGATCATTACGGGAGATGTACTTGGAGAAATCAGTATATTTTTTGATTTGTTTTACGAATTGAGCAAGTCTCTCGGCGATGCACAGCAACATTCTTGTAGTCTCTCCCTGTAGTTTGTTGAGTTCTTTTGATGCGACTCTCACCCGTACGGAGCAAACCCATGACGGTTGGTGTAGCTCTTCTTTGGATCCTTTCTACCTCTTCGGTTAATCCAACCAGACTGACGGACAACGTTCTAGAACTGATGAAACGAGGTTCTTGTATTGGACGTTATTCGCGTGTGAATCAAACTCCCTTAAAATTGTGCAATAAATTTGACATTCCCCATTTCCTTGGTACTCTCCTAGTGCCATTGCCACAATACTGTTCATTATGCATTCTGAAATAACTGCACAACATTGTACAGACGCCAGAAATAGCTGGTTTCAACTGGAAAACGGAAAGGTTTTACATAGTACAGAAAATAGAATCGGTTTAACATTCATTCCGCCGGCCGCGGTGGTCTCGCGGTTCTAGGCGCGCAGTCCGGAACCGTGCGACTGCTACGGTCGCAGGTTCGAATCCTGCCTCGGGCATGGCTGTGTGTGATGTCCTTAGGTTAGTTAGGTTTAAGTAGTTCTAAGTTCTAGGGGACTGATGACCACAGCAGTTGAGTCCCATAGTGCTCAGAGCCATTTTGTTTAACATTCAGGTCGCAATGAATATCATGCCGACACATTTTTTATTTTCAAAGCTCGATCTCTGGGACATACTATCAGTATCTTTCGTGACGTTAATTTTTTGTTCTCATTTCTTATTGTGTGACTGCAATTGTTTCTGTAGTTTTTGTAGAATTTATACAACTGTCTACTTATTTTAAAAACCTTCACATTCTACGAGGAATGTGAGTGTGAGCATGTTTTTCTGTGTTACGTTGGACGTTTATGCTTGATGAATGATCTCCGCAAAAAAAGGCGATTGCAATTTGCAAGTTATTATACACTCCAATCAACTACCTTGTCCGTTATTGCACTCGAGATTAATTAATCTTTTTTTTTTTTTTGTTCTCGTTTCTCATTGTGTGACTGCAATTATTTCTGTAGTTTTTGCAGAATCTATACAACTGTCCAATTACTTATTTTAAAACCTTCACATTCTACGAGGGATGTGAGTGTGAGCATGTTTTTCTTTGTTACGTTGGACGTTTATGCTTGATGAACGGTCTCCGCAAAAAAAAAAATGCGATTGAAATTTGCAATTTATTATACACTCCAATCAACTACCTTGTCGGTTATTGCACTCGAGATTAATTAATCTTTTTTTTTTAATTTTACTTGCCTGTGTACCAAAACTGGTAACTTAGCCAAACATTCATGAGTTTTCTAAAGTGATTTTCCAGCTGGGCAGCATACCTGATGAAGCAGGCAATTAACCTTTCGACTTCGCCTTCCATTACATGCAGTCGTAAATATCTACACAGTTTTAGCACACTGGCGGCGTAAAACCTTCTCAAGCGCGTGAGTCAGCCGGAAGATGAATGGTGCTGCTCTCTTGCTTTGTACAACGAGCAGTAGTTGCTCCACGTCACTCCGTTCGAAGATGGCTGGGTAGTACCGTAGTAAAGTGTCAGACTACAGCTGTCAAGGTATGGGGTTCTAGGCCTGGGCAGTGCAAGAATTTATACCTGTCACTTGCCACTTCTTTCACCTTTGACAATGTCTATTCCTGAGAAAAATACCGAGTTTCGCCATGCTTTGAAATCACGTTAAACTGTAGGTCCCAGTTATAACACTCTAAGTTTGCTGGTTCTAAAGTCTAAGAACATGCCTAGTAAAGCACTGCGGTGTTCGGATTGATGACATTTTTACCTTACTGTCTACTTAACTGTTAAAATCAAAAATTACCGATCTGAGTTACGTCGAAATCCAGTGAATACATTAAAACAACACACTCAGGCAGAATACTTCCGATTACTTTGTTCATTTCTTCTTCACTTTTTCTGTCAAAATGTTTCCACATTCCCATGGTTGTTCCCTCTTGGAGGATATATACCAGTCTCTATTTTCACTAGAGTTATGAACACTTCATTTGTGCCCTGGAAATTTTACTGCGATAAAGTGTAGTCCGAGCATAGAGCATCTTCTTCCTAGTGAAATAAATTAGGAAGTTAGGGCCTATTGTCTTAAGAATGTTTTTCAGCAGGCAGTTATGTATGTAACAACATTTAAGGACCTCAGAATATAAATTTCTAAATAATAATAGTAACACGAAAATTAAATAACGTCCTCCGAAAGAACGCATGGACGCCCGGTTTTTCTTATACGAATTTCTTTCATTTTGCCCTAGAAGGTTGTTCTAGGTACAGCGTATATTTTGGAGTCCTGATGCATCGATATTTTCCCTTTCTGAATCTCTTCCAGTTCGTTTAGTAAATAACACTGTTTGTAATTACAATAGGCGTGCCCTCCAGCGTTTTTCTTACAAGTTTTCGCCATGGCCCAAGTTACCTTGAAAATTCACACAGCCGATTTTAAAACTACCTCAACTAAACATTAGGCCTAATTTTTCCTACCGAATACTTTTTGAGTATATATTTAGAGATACTTTACTTACGCAGCATTTCCGTTAAAGAGGTAATGGTTAACGAAATCAGATATCAGCTGTTCAGAAGTTTGTTTTCACACTTCAGCGCTGCCCTGTTCGGCACTGATTGGAAATCAACAATCATTGTACGACAGTTTTCGCACGAACTCAAGTGAAACAATGAGGATGTCAGGGACTTCTCTCCACTACACACAGCTTTCGAAATAGTTAAACCACGAAATCAGCACCTGGCAGCACCAAAAACCAGATTTCACAGTTTGCTAGCCAAAATTACCCCAGGTGGCTGAAGTTAGCACGTTTTACAGTACATAGTCGCTGATTTCAAAGGTTATGCCCTTAGCAAAAAAAAGGTAATCTCAGACTTCTCGCTGATGACAGCGAATTCACGTCAGTTTGCAGTATTTTCGGGATGGCGCAAAATGTGGGAAGTAATTTTAAATATAGAAAAATGTAGAAATGTGTACTTTACAAAACGTAGAAATGTCTTTCCTCGTAACGGGAATGAGTCACAGCTTGGATCAGTAACGTCACTCAAATTCTGGGGAGTAACAATACATGGAAATGTGAGGTAGAATGTACATATAGGACAGTTACTCATAAAGCTGGCTTCGATTCATTCGTAAGATAGTGCAAACTGCGGCTAGTCTATGAAAGAGGTGGCACAGAAAAACTTCTATGTCCTATACCAGAATAACGTAAAAGTGTGTAGGAACAGTATCGTAAATTCAGCAGTGGGAAAGAGCTTTACTACATATTACAATAAATGGCACACCACCACACGCATTTAACAGTGATTGGCAGCTTGTGCTAAATATATGTACAACATTTGGTGATTATTTGTCGTTGGAGGGAGTAACCGACAAGCTAAGTCACTAGAAACTTTCAAATAAGGTCCAAGTAGAGAATTTCATCGAGTCCAATGTCGACACTGGATAAGAGCCTATTGGAATGCATTATTGATCACTTGCGTAATGGTATTTTTATTTGGAATTAATTAAACAATGCCGTCACAGTTAATGCTGAAAGGTTTTCCACATCAATTATATGGTATCTCGGAGAATAGACTTGCGTTAGTCGCTATAAATATCAGAACACAATAGACGATCTACATGTTGCATTACACAATTTATTTTCTCAATTAATCTTAAGGTTTAGCGGTGGACGAATGTATTACGGACTCAGAATACAGCTGCGCTGAATAAAAAGACAGCTGACCACTTTTTGAGAAGATATCTAAGGCCATACCTACAAGAAAGGTTCTTTAGGACAGTTATGACACATTATAATAGCCAGTTTGGTTTTTTAGTTTCAAAAAGTAATAATTCACTGTTTCATCAAAAAGTTTATAATCTTCTGTTGTGAAACTTCCTGGCAGATTAAAACTGTGTGCCCGACCGAGACTCGAACTCGGGACCTTTGCCTTTCGCGGGCAAGTACTCTACCATCTGAGCTACCGAAGCACGAATCACGCCCGGTACTCACAGCTTTACTTCTGCCAGTATCAGGTCTCCTACCTTCCAAACATTACAGAAGCTCTTCTGCGAACCTTGCAGAACTAGCACTCCTGAAAGAAAGGATACTGCGGAGACATGGCTTAGCCACAGCCTGGGGGATGTTTCCAGAATGAGATTTTCACTCTGCAGCGGAGTGTGCGCTGATATGAAACCTCCTGGCAGATTAAAACTGTGTGCCCGACCGAGACTCGAACTCGGGATCTTTGCCTTTCGCGGGCAAGTGCTCTACCATCTGAGCTACCGAAGCACGACTCACGCCCGGTACTCACAGCTTTACTTCTGCCAGTGAAAATCTCATTCTGCAAACATCCCCCAGGCTGTGGCTAAGCCATGTCTCCGCAGTATCCTTTCTTTCAGGAGTGCTAGTTCTGCAAGGTTCGCAGAAGAGCTTCTGTTAAGTTTGGAAGGTAGGATTAAGGAGGGGGAATTAATATTCAGGAAGAAGGAATAAATACTTTAAGGTTAAAGTTAACGGAGCAGAAATCAAAACGTTGAGCTTTGCCAGTCATATTGTAGTTCTGTCTGAGACAGCAGAGGATTCGCCAGAGGTGTTGAATGAAACGGACAGTGTTTTGAAAAGAGATTGTAAGACGAACATCAATAAAAGTAAAAACGAGGCCAACAGAATGTAGTCGACTCAAAACATGTGATGCTGTATGAAGAAATGAAACATTAAGACTAATAGAGGAGTTTGTCATGTCAGCGGCAGAATAACTGACGATGAAAGCATTAGAGAGATATAAAATACAGACTGGCTATAGCACGAAAAGCATTTCTGAAATAGAGGAATTTGCAAACATCTAACATAAATTTAAGTTTTAATATATCTGGCTTGTAGATATTTGGAATGCAGCTTTGTAAGGAAGTGAAAGGTAGGCTATAAACAGTTCTTACCTCCACCCCCGGTAGCTGAGTGGTCAGCACAACAGAATGTCAATTCTAAGGGCCCGGGTTAGATTCCTGGCTAGGCCAGAGATTTTCTCCTCTCAGGGACTGGGTGTTGTGTTGTCCTAATCATCATCATTTCATCCCCATCCACGCCAAAGTCGCCGAAGTGGCGCCAAATCGAAAGACTTGCACCCGGCGAACGGTCTACCCGATGGTGGGCCCTAGTCACACGACATTTACGAGGTGCATTCAAGTTCTAAGGCCTCCGATTTTTTTTCTCCAGACTGGAAAGAGATAGAAACATGCGCATTGTTTTAAAATGAGGCTGCGTTCATTGTCAATACGTCCCAGAGATGGCAGCACCGTACGGCAGATGGAATTTTACCGCCAGCGGCGAGAATGAGAACTGTTTTAAATACTTAAAATGGTGACGTTTTCCTTACTTGAACAGCGTGCAATCAATCATTTTCTGAATTTGCGTGGTGTGAAACCAATTGAAATTCATCGACAGTTGAAGGAGACATGTGGTGACGGAGTTATGGATGTGTCGAAAGTGCGTTTGTGGGTGCGACAGTTTAATGAAGGCAGAACATCGTGTGACAACAAACCGAAACAACCTCGGACTCGCACAAGCCGGTCTGACGACACGATCGAGAAAGTGGAGAGAATTGTTTTGGGGGATCGCCGAATGACTGTTGAACAGATCGCCTCCAGAGTTGGCATTTCTGTGGGTTCTGTGCACACAATCCTGCACGACGACCTGAAAATGCGAAAAGTGTCATCCAGGTGGGTGCCACGAATGCTGACGGACGACCACACGGCTGCCCGTGTGGCATGTTGCCGAGCAATGTTGACGCGCAACGACAGCGTGAATGGGACTTTCTTTTCGTCGGTTGTGACAATGGATGAGACGTGGATGCCATTTTTCAATCCAGAAACAAAGCGCCAGTCAGCTCAATGGAAGCACACAGATTCACCGCCACCAAAAAAATTTCGGGTAACCGCCAGTGCTGAAAAAATGATGGTGTCCATGTTCTGGGACAGCGAGGGCGTAATCCTAACCCATTGCGTTCCAAAGGACAATACGGTAACAGGTGCATCCTACGAAAATGTTTTGAAGAACAAATTCCTTCCTGCACTGCAACAAAAACGTCCGGGAAGGGCTGCACGTGTGCTGTTTCACCAAGACAACGCACCCGCACATCGAGCTAACGTTACGCAACAGTTTCTTCGTGATAACAACTTTGAAGTGATTCCTCATTGTCCCTACTCACCTGACCTGGCTCCTAGTGACTTTTGGCTTTTTCCAACAATGAAAGACACTCTCCGTGGCCGCACATTCACCAGCCGTGCTGCTATTGCCTCAGCGATTTTCCAGTGGTCAAAACAGACTCCTAAAGAAACCTTCGCCGCTGCCATGGAATCATGGCGTCAGCGTTGTGAGAAATGTGTACGTCTACAGGGCGATTACGTCGAGAAGTAACGCCAGTTTCATCGATTTCGGGTGAGTAGTTAATTAGAAAAAAAGTCGGAGGCCTTAGAACTTGAATGCACCTCGTACTTTTAACAGTTCATATAAGAAGAGAATGGCAGCTTTTGGAGTGTGATGTTTAAAAGAATGTTTAAGTTGGATGGGTAGATCGAATAACTAATGAGGAGATACTGAAACGAACTCGGAAAAAAGAAATACACTGATGGAAAAAAAAATCGCAACACGAAAAAGAAGTTGTGCGAAGTAAAACAAAAGTTGGTGGGCATGTTTCTACCTCTGAAAGATGATTATTCATATTGCGCAAAAGAGTGGCTTTAGTGGCAACACTGTGCGGATATACATCAGGTTTCCTTTCAGTACACGCTGTAACATTCGTGAGTGTTAGTCACCAATGAGACTGGATGTAATGGGTTGATGTTACTCAAGAATGCCTTTATGGCGACAAAGAGGCCATTATCAACACCTTACTGAGTTTGAACGAGGCCGTGCACCAGGGCAGCGAGAAGATGGATGGCCCTTCTGTGACACTTCAGAAAGAGGTGGCAGGAATGTAGCGACTGTACATCATTGCTGGCAGTGATGGTCACGTGAATGCAAGGTCGCAAGAAGACCGGGCTCCGAACGACCACGTGGCACTACCGAGAGGGAAGACCATCGTGTTCGGCGTATGGCTCTGGAGCATTGTACTGCTTCCGCAGCAGCCATTTGAGCAGCAGCTGGCATCACAGTGACACAACGAACTGTTGAAAATTGGTTACCTCCAGGACAGCTCCCAACCAGACGCCCTGCCCCAAACCACCGCCATGTGCGACTTCAGTGCTGTCAAGCGAGAGTTCATTGGAGGGCAGTGTGGAGGTCTGTTGTGTTTTCTGATGAAAACTGCTTCTACGTCGGCGTCAGTGACGGCCGTGTGTTGGTTACAAGGATGCCAGTTGAGGGCCCAGCAACCATCCAACCAACTGTTGCGGCCCAGACACAGTGGTCCTACACCTTGAGCTATGGTCTGTGGTTCTGTGATGGTATCAGAGAAGGAGCACACTCATTGTCATCCCACGCATGCTTAATGCAAATTTGTACGTCAGTCTGGTGATTCGACCCCTCATGCAGCCATTATGATCAGCCCTCAAAGAGTGTTTTTCAACAAAATAACGCTCGTCCATATACCGCTCTTCTAACCCAACATGCCCTACAGAGTGCCTATCGTTGTCTTCTCCTACTCGATTAGTAGAGATGTCTCCAATCGAGCACATATGGGACATCCTCGGACGACAAGTCCAGCTTCATCCAAAACCAGCATTGACTATGCCTATATTGTGTAACCCCCCCTCACTTATCGACCTTAATGACAGTGAAAAATTAAACCGGGTGTACCTAATGGAAATTTGGGAAAAGCAATCGTAACCGAAGTGACTGAAAATGAAAGATTAATGTACATATATTTAGCACTAAAAGCGTGGCAACTGAAGGTTGACACGTGTTGTGTGAAAACTGAATGTTTGTCAGAAGTAATAAATTTCGCTACACTCTGACTTAATTTAGCAAAAGAATTAATAAAACCGGAACACTGAAAGTTAATTTACTGACTGAAATTAATAGTGAACTTTGTTTCTGAAGCACTACGAAATTCAAAAAAATAAGGCTAGTCCTTGGGCTACCTCAACAATCATTTCAAAAGCTACTTGAATCTACGCAATTTAGAAAGAAGAGATTTCACTTTGAACTTGTGTATTAAATGATTCTGAACAATTAACAATAGTAAAATTTAGTACGTACCAAGCTGAGCTGCAGTCACAGGTAAGCTAAAATATGGTAACAAAACTCGCACTCTTAATTTGTGCGTGTGTAATCTAAATATTGTAGCCAGCTATGAATACTTAAACTGAACTTTGAAATTAAAGCAGTGAAATGGAACGATATTACTTTAATGCTGGCGTTTGAATTTCAGCGACACTCGGGTTCATTCCGGAAAAGGAAGAGACCCTGCTTGGGAAGGCAATTGGGACAATGAGCAACAAAGGTTCATGCTAAGTTGCTGTATTTTTGTGAGGAACATGGGACAATTTTAAAAGCTGAGGTCTGCCATACAGTTCTAAAACTTTACGTGCTTCCAGTCTTCCTTGTTGGTACATTGAAGGTTTGAAGTCGTCGGTCGAGGAGGTGGCGACAGTCACTCATTGTCGGCCGTCGCTGTTTCATAAGCTGGATGTTGGCGCGCCTTCTTCTCGACACGGTCACCAGGCGAAACTGGCTCTTGATGTGCGCCAGCTAATGCTTCCCGTCCGCGCCACCGTGCCAGAAACTATCATAGCAAGTCGAGTGCAATTACATGCTGCCAAATCCCAGAAGCGCGGCAACTCGCGGGAGCGTCACTCAACACATCTGCTCCACCGCCCTACTCCAGCCAGACTCCCTCTGCCCGCGCTCCATGCGGCAGAGTTAACACTACCAAAGATCCTAAACACTTTGGTTCTCCACACGACCTATCGATGTAATCGTTCGATAGCATAGTTTTCCCTAGGCCAGACCCAGCGTAAAAATACAAATAATATTTTCAAAACAAACCAATTATACATCGACATATATATATATATATATATATATATATATATATATATATATATAGTAAACTAATTACAATATATAAAGACACAGAAATGTCGTATCTTCAGGTAACAAAATAAGGAAAAAAATTACAGTACAATAGATGGAAATAGCAGGATACGCATTTCCGGCGTTACAGTTGACCAACGAAGTGCAGCCAGCACGTAACTCCATCTCACAAAACGACATCCAGCACCTGAACGACACAGTGCAAGCACGTTTGCATGCTTGCTTTCAACATTCTCGTGCTTACACTGGTTATTAATGTACCAGTATTTCACATTTGCGAGTTCTTATCTAGCGCTTAGATTAACCTGTGATCTTGCAATGTTAATCACTCACACATGTTGTTGTTGTTGTTGTGGTCTTCCGTCCTGAGACTGGTTTGATGCAGCTCTCCATGCTACTCTATCCTGTGCAAGCTTCTTCATCTCCCAGTACCTACTGCAACCTACATCCTTCTGTATCTGCTTAGTGTATTCATCTCTTGGTCTCCCTCTACGATTTTTACCCTCCACGCTGCCCTCCAATACTAAATGGGTGATCCCTTGATGTCTCGGAACATGTCCTACCAACCGATCCCTTCTTCTAGTCAAGTTGTGCCACAAACTTCTCTTCTCCCCAATCCTATTCAGTACCTCCTCATTAGTTATGTGATCTACCCATCTAATCTTCAGCATTCTTCTGTAGCACCACATTTTGAAAGCTTCTTACCTAGACTAATGTATTCCTGAAATTTCATTACTCTACATTATTTTTTCTGCTGCGATTTTTTCCGTCGGTGTGTATGTGTGTGTGTGTGTGGCACATATTGGTTTAAAGAAAAAATCGATTTTAAAATGCTTTTGAGGTATGAAGGTTTTATTAATTTGGTAATGTCAGGTAAAAATTGTAGAGGCATATCAAGAGATGAATACAGCAAGCAGGTTCAAATGAAAGCAATTTGCAGTAATCATTCGGGGATGATAACGCTTGCACAGGGAGAGTAGCATGGAGAGCTGTGTAAAATTGTCTTCGAGCTGAAAATCAGAACAGGATGATTGAGTCCTTTGTAAAAAGTACCTACTCTACATAATAATATTATGAGAAAGGTCATTCATATACATAAAGAAAATAATGGCGGTCCAAAAACTGTTGACTTCATTCGTGACTTTCTCCCATTTACTGAAATGGTCGCCCGTTTAGAATTATTCACCACCAGTTTTCCACATATCTCACTTCTGAAAATCCAATTTTGATTGCCAAAAGAACTCAAGACCATCTTCATTTTTCTGTTTTTTTCGTCTCACGTCCATCCAGAAAAACGTAAAATCTCATCTGATCGACGTGCTCTATGAGTTCATTGTTAACGTGTACAGCCTTTTTCTATGTGTTCATTATACAGTATTTTAACCGTGTTATCATTCAGGCCTACTTTCAAACTCGTTCTATTAAACACTTTTACTTGTTGTTAAAGTTTGTCTGCACTACATGTTCCCCAGTAAAGTCTATAATAATTATATGAAGCTCAAGAAAATGACATAAAATCCTTGTTTGAGCTTTACCGCCTGAAAATTGTGACAGCTTAGATACGAGCGCTGTGCAATAAAGAATGATCATAATTTTTTGTGGTCGCAATTTCTAGCGCTAGAATGTAATTTTATGATATTTCAATTTGAATCTTGCAAATTTTTTGCTATTAATTTTATTGTTTTTTGTACAGTTGACCTCTTTGGGCAGTACTACTATTGTCAAGTACAACTGCGAATATTACAGTTTTAATTTTGATAACCAACAGCCTCAGTTGCACCGTTTACCTAGAATTTACCTATGTTTCAGCCGGGATAACCCAAGCTTCTTCAGAATTACAGTAACTACCGTTTGTCCGTAGTGGACATCGTCAAGCTAAAACTACAAATCCATAAATTATCGCCAGACTGTAAAAACTTATCTGGAACTGCCTCGGCCCCACTTCGCGACCGCTATGCGGCAGCCACGAGTTGCTGTACTGGAACTGACCGTAGCGTCATGAGGCCCGCCTAGGCGGACACAGTACCTTGAGCCCGCGCATAAACTACACTCCTGGAAATTGAAATAAGAACACCGTGAATTCATTGTCCCAGGAAGGGGAAACTTTATTGACACATTCCTGGGGTCAGATACATCACATGATCACACTGACAGAACCACAGGCACATAGACACAGGCAATAGAGCATGCACAATGTCGGCACTAGTACAGTGTATATCCACCTTTCGCAGCAATGCAGGCTGCTATTCTCCCATGGAGACGATCGTAGAGATGCTGGATGTAGTCCTGTGGAACGGCTTGCCATGCCATTTCCACCTGGCGCCTCAGTTGGACCAGCGTTCGTGCTGGACGTGCAGACCGCGTGAGACGACGCTTCATCCAGTCCCAAACATGCTCAATGGGGGACAGATCCGGAGATCTTGCTGGCCAGGGTAGTTGACTTACACCTTCTAGAGCACGTTGGGTGGCACGGGATACATGCGGACGTGCATTGTCCTGTAGGAACAGGAAGTTCCCTTGCCGGTCTAGGAATGGTAGAACGATGGGTTCGATGACGGTTTGGATGTACCGTGCACTATTCAGTGTCCCCTCGACGATCACCAGTGGTGTACGGCCAGTGTAGGAGATCGCTCCCCACACCATGATGCCGGGTGTGGGCCCTGTGTGCCTCGGTCGTATGCAGTCCTGATTGTGGCGCTCACCTGCACGGCGCCAAACAAGCATACGACCATCATTGGCACCAAGGCAGAAGCGACTCTCATCGCTGAAGACGACACGTCTCCATTCGTCCCTCCATTCACGCCTGTCGCGACACCACTGGAGGCGGGCTGTACGATGTTGGGGCGTGAGCGGAAGACGGCCTAACGGTGTGCGGGACCGTAGCCCAGCTTCATGGAGACGGTTGCGAATGGTCCTCGCCGATACCCCAGGAGCAACAGTGTCCCTAATTTGCTGGGAAGTGGCGGTGCGGTCCCCTACGGCACTGCGTAGGATCCTACGGTCTTGGCGTGCATCCGTGCGTCGCTGCGGTCCGGTCCCAGGTCGACGGGCACGTGCACCTTCCGCCGACCACTGGCGACAACATCGATGTACTGTGGAGACATCACGCCCCACGTGTTGAGCAATTCGGCGGTACGTCCACCCGGCCTCCCGCATGCCCACTATACGCCCTCGCTCAAAGTCCGTCAACTGCACATACGGTTCACGTCCACGCTGTCGCGGCATGCTACCAGTGTTAAAGACTGCGATGGAGCTCCGTATGCCACGGCAAACTGGCTGACACTGACGGCGGCGGTGCACAAATGCTGCGCAGCTAGCGCCATTCGACGGCCAACACCGTGGTTCCTGGTGTGTCCGCTGTGCCGTGCGTGTGATCATTGCTTGTACAGCCCTCTCGCAGTGTCCGGAGCAAGTATGGTGGGTCTGACACACCGGTGTCAATGTGTTCTTTTTTCCATTTCCAGGAGTGTATGTGATAGTTGCTCGTTGGGACAAGACGGGAACCTTTTTCCTAGACAGACCATACCTTGTAAGCACATGATGTCTACCTCGTATCATGACCAATGAATACTTCATAAATGTTAAGACAGTCGACTTACGTTCTGCACAGGACAGCATATACGCCCTTTTCCTCAGCTGTACCTTTTATTTTACTTTACTAGTAAATTCAAGGTCAGGAGTTAAGTTCGCGTCTCGTCCCAACAAATAACTATAACACAGTTTATGCACAGGCGCAAGGTACTGTGTCCGCCTAGGCGGGACTCATGACGCTTCGGTCAGTTCCAGTACAGCACTCGTGGCTGCCTAATCGCGGCCGCGAAGTGGGGCCGAGTCAGTTCCAGATAAGTTTTTACAGTCTGGCGATAATTTATGGATTTATAGTTTTAGCTTGACGATGTCCACTACGGACAAACGGTAGTTACTGTAATTCTGAAGAAGCTTGGGTTATTCCGGCTGAAACATAGGTAAATTCTAGGTAAACGGTGCAAGTGAGGCTGTTGGGTATTAAAATTAATATTTATACAGTTGCTGACAGGGCCGCGAAATGTTGAAGATATTTAAATATTACAATTGTTTACATTTCTCCGGAATCCAAACTGACTTTCCCTGAGATCAGAGTTTCCATTCTTCTGTAAAGAATTCGTGTTACTATTTTGCAACCACGACATATTAAACTGATTGTTCGGTAATACATGTATCAGCAGCTGTTTTCTTTGGAAATAGTGTTATTGCACTCTTCTTGAAGCCTAAGGATATTTCACCTGAAGCTTGCACAGGATAGAGTAGCATGGAGAGCTGGATCAAGCCAGTCTCAGGACTGAAGACCACAACAACAACATATTCTTATATTTGTCCTCCAGCCATTCCTGCTTATACATTTTGCACTTTCTCTCATTATCATTTTTTAGATTTTGTATTCCTTTTCGTCTGCTTTTTTGCTGCATTTGTGTATTTCCTCCTTTCAGCAAATAAATTTAGTACCTACTACGACATCCAAGAATGTTTACTAGGCCTTGTCTTTTTATCTATCTGATCCTCTGCTGCCCTCTCTATATCTTCTTCTACAGTATTCCTTTCCCCCGTTTTAGTCACTCGTAGCCTAATGCTTCGTGTGAAACCCTCGACAACCTCTGGTTCTTTCAACTTATCCAAGTCACATCTCCCTAACTTCCTACCATTTTGTAATTCATTTAGTTTTTATCTACAGTTTATAAATTGTGATGATAGCCTACATCTGCCCATGGAAATATCTTACAGATTAAAATTTGGTTCCAAAGTCTCGGTCTTAACATTACATAATCAAATTGATAGCATCCAGTGTCTCCAGGTGTCTTCCACGTGTATATTCATCTTTTATGAGTCTTAAAACAAGTTTTAACGGAGCACGGATGCTCTGTGCAGTTTTAACTGGGACCTTCCTCTTTCATTCCTATCTCCCAGTCCATATTCACCTCCTATTTTTCCTTTGCCTACTATCGAACTCCAGTCCACCATCACTATTAAATTGTCCTCCTCCTCAACTATCGGATTTTCTTTTTTTGATAATTTCCCTTATCTCACCATACATTTTTTCAATCTCTTCATCTGCAGCTAGTTGGCATATAGACTAGTACCATTTTGGTGGGGGTTGGCTTTGTGTCTGTCTTGGCTACGATAATGCATTCACTAAGCTTACTCGCATTCCTATTTCCTTATTCATTGTTACACCTACTTCTATATTACTGTGTTTGAACTTGAGTTTATGACCTTGTTCTCACCTGGCCAGAAATCCTCTTCCTCCTGCCACTGAAGCTATCTCTAACATCTGACATTCCACGCTCTGATCCGTAGAATGCCAGTTATGTTTCTCCTGATTATGACATCCTTCTGAGTAATCCCCACCTGAAGATGCAGATGGGGGACTATTAATATGCGGCATATTAAAATGCTTTTGAAGAGCGGAATTTTAATGATTTTCCTTAAAACACTAGAGTGTTTTTTGGCAACATGCGAGTAATGTCGGATACTGATTTACTCTGGCCATTTTATAAATTTTCCTCATCCTATTCCATGAGATTTTAATTTCCTTAGTTATCCACGGCTCACTTGTTTTTTTAATGGATCTTCTAGATAATGTTTTGGAAATAGATTTTCAAACATTGATACAAATTCACTACGGAATAAATTCAGTTTGGCATTAGCATCTCTTTCTGTATGTGCCTCGTCCCATACCACCCTTTTAAAGTTACTTTTAAAGCATTCTGCCCTGTTATCACTAATAATCCTCACTGCTTTCTATGAACCTTCTCCAGGGTTATAACGTGCCGTATTGTTTATTTGCATTAATTGTGCATTATGATCAGTCCATTAGCGATTGTGTATATATTAATTGTTGCAGCCTGAGCACAGTCTACAAAAATGCTATCAGTCGGTGTCCTACTATCTTGTTGCACACGAAATGGAAAATTGCCGAAATGAGATTGAAACACCCAAATAATAATTCTAGTTCAGTTTACCTTCCGTATTTTTTAAGAAGTCTACACTAAAATCCCCAGAAACTACTGTTACTTCTTGTCCGACAGGTAGCTCAATTATGCATCCAGGTTTCACGTAAAGAGTTGAAAGTTTCCTAGAGAATCTGTAGACTCTAAGAGAAGTATTCTGCAGTAATAGATCTCAGGTACATTCTTCTAGGTGCTGATCAACACAAAAACTATTTGTTTCAATATTTTTGACTTCGTGACCCAGTTTTCATTTGTTGCAACTCCTCCTTTTTCCATATTAACTCTACACGCGAATGATGCGTGTTGTGACGTCTTCTGGCAAGATATTTGCAAAATCGATGTAATATATGTCAAAAAAAGAACATTTATCTGTATTATTATTATTATTTCGTTTCTGTATGAGCGTTTTTCTATTATGTAGAGTCTGTAAAAAAGGAAATAATCATTTTTAATTTTTGTGATGTGTGCAAAATTTATGTATCTATATTTTGCAAACAACGTCTGTGGTCGGCGAGTGTGGAAATCGAAGCAGACAATGATAACTGAAAAAATTAACGAAGATATTTACTAGCGTAGTGAATTGATTATAAATAGTGGAGGCTTAAATGTTACTGTCTCTGTCTTCGTGTAGCCCTTAAAGTTGTAAGAGCCTGTGACGCTCGCTTGGAGGCTTGGTTAGCGTTCTTTTGTTTTTTGATCGAGAAAGACGCCATTGGAGGCTGATATATAAAAAAGGTGTGCACTATTAATTTATGTTGATTTTTGAATATAGAAATTGTTAAAATACTTGTAATAATTTATTGCTAGCTTGCCCAGTATTTCATTCCACATTTTTAGTCGTTTTCAGCTTATTTAGAATTTTTCATGAAGCAAAGCTGCCCCGCGATCGCGGGAGCCGCTGCCGCTGCCGTTGCAAGTTCAAATTTTAATTTAATGAAAGCAGTTTTCCCGCATTTAACCGGGCACATAATGGTACAGTAAAATTATTTCTTTCAGCTTCCCGGAGACCTCAGAGGAGAATTGTGGATTTTATTATGTCATTTTCAGGTGGACATGGGCAACTGCTATTACAGTCTCAGTGACGTAAATAATTTACGTAAATCAGAGTGGTAAAACTTTACTTGTGTGATATCAAAGACTGCTGTGCTGAAACATGTTCTGGCTAGTAATAATATTAAAATCAAATTTCATTTTTTGTTTCATGCTCTCGTGTTAGTCGTGGCAATCAATAGTATTCATATGTTAAAAAATCCACAGCACCTTTTATGTTTAGCGAACATAGCATACTGTAACTTCTGTACGTGTAAATAAGAGAAATTTTCACTGCATTTCAGATATGAAAGTGGAGAAGAACACGTTTAATTTCATAATTAGTTGTTGTTGTTGTGGTCTTCAGTCCTGAGACTGCTTTGGTGCAGCTTTCCATGCTACTCTATCCCGTGCAAGCTTCTTCATCTCCCAGTACTTACTGCAACCTACATCCTTCTGAATCTGCTTAGTGTATTCATCTCTTGGTCTCCCTCTACGATTTTTACCCTCCACGCTGCCCTCCAATGCTAAATTTGTGATTCCTTGATACCTCAGAACATGTCCTACCAACCGGTCCCTTCTTCCTGTCATGTTGTGCCAGAAACTCCTCCCCAATTCTATTCAATACCTCTTCATTAGTTATGTGATCTACCCATTTAATCTTAAGCATTCTTCTGTAGCACCACATTTTGAAAGCTTCTATTCTATAATTAGTTACAGTAATGCTACTGTGTTGCATTTCTAACAGGCCAGATCAGGGTTATATGAAAATAGTCTGCAAATTAAAGATCACACATTCACAGCAGGAAATCTTTTAGTGTTGTATCTCCATATAATAGGTTGAGGTGCACAAAGTTAAAGTTTTTCGATTAGAGAAACTTTTAGTGAGACTCGCATATTATCTTTCGTGCTCGCAACAATAAGCAATATACAGTTAATTAAAATGTTATGCAACATAAACTGCATATAAAATCAAAAAGTGCGCGATTTGGAGACAGTGTCCATAATCTCTAATATTTAACTTGTCCATCTCAGTGGTTAAATGGTATTCAGAGAGCCATAGAACAGCTTTCAGATCAGAATTTTATGCCTCTTCTGGGCATACAAGAAGATCATCTATCTTGTTCTTTCTGACTTTTACCTAAAATTTACGAGTTTGGCTCCAGTAATAACAGGGGTTTCGCCTAGTGTGCATGTGGCCCCCGTACACTTTCAGCAAGATGCTCACCTAATCTTTCCTTCCCCCCTTCTATTCAGGTGCAGTCCAAGATTAGTGTATCCCTGCCTCCCAATAGTAACAACTTGCACGGAACTTATAACTGAATATCTAGTATCATTGCAAAGGTCTGTACTGTCGCATTTACTCGCTGTCAGCTTGTGCCGCCATATCTGCGTATTGCTTAATCTTTACCTTATGTTGTAAGTAGGCTGTTTATGTTTTCTCATCGGCAACGTTACGTAGCGCTCTGTATGAAAATCACTGGCTGTGCTGTGTGCAGTCTGTGGCTAGTTTGCATTGTTGTCTGCCATTGTAGTGTTGGGCAGCGGCAGCTGCATGTGAACAGCGCGTAGCGTTGCGCAGTTGGAGGTGAGCCGCCAGCAGTGGTGGATGTGGGGAGAGAGATGGCGGAGTTTTGAAATTTGTAAGACTGGAAAATCATGAACTGACATATATATTATGACTATTAAGGTAAATACATTGTTTGTTCTCTATCTAAATCTTTCATTTGCTAACTATGCATATCAGTAGTTAGTGCCTTCGGTAGTTTGAATCTTTTATTTAGCTGGCAGTAGTGGCGCTCGCTGTATTGCTGTAGCTTGAGTAACGAAGATTTTTGTGAGGTAAGTGATTTGTGAAAGGTACAGGTTAATGTTAGTCAGGGCCATTCTCTTGTAGAGGTTATTGAAAGTCAGATTGCGTTGCGCTAAAAAAATATTGTGTGTCAGTTTCAGCACAGTCTTGTATAATTTTTCAAAGGGGACGTTTCATATGTCGACCCTTAGCCGAGGATACCTCACTGGAATCTTCTGATATTTTCTTGTAGTTTATGTAATTAGTGTACCTTTTGATTATTGCTAGCGCGTAATTATAGAGAGAATTTCCTTTGTAGTTGTAGTTTTCCATTGTTGTACAGTAAAACAGTTGTGGCATGCATGTAGATTTGCAGCAAGTGTTTCGCAGCTGCGCTTGCAATTAACGAGATATTATTTTCAGTGCTATGTTAATGTGTTCTCTTATTTTTGCTCTTCAAATTGTGCTTTTCTGTGTTATCGTGTGAAATATTGTGACAATAATGGCGTGTGAAAAACGTAACACTACGCTCCAAAGCAATCTGAGCAATAATAGTGACGACGAGCGTAGCTTACCAGCACCACTGCGTAATGAATTAACAGACATTCAAAGTAGTAATTTGGTAATTGTGCATAGGGAAATGGAGCGGGCTGCAAACAATGGTGTAGACAGTGAAACAATTAGTGAACAGGGAAGCATTATCGATCGATCGGTCGGCAACAGCTTGCCTCAGGAATCCGAAATGACAGGACACAATCTTGCAAATACTGTAGATTTAGGTTTTGGGTCCCCACCATTTTCTCAAATAAGTCAAGACACATTTTCTGCTTGTCAAAATGTGAATGTTGCCGGTGCAAATTCACTGCCGAAAATCACTGAGGAACATGTTTCACACACCAATGCATTGTTATTACAATTAATACAACAAATGGGACAAACACAGCAAAAGCTTCAAAAGTTAAGACACAATGGAACTAAATCAGAGACAAACACGCGTCATGAAAATGCGTTACAGAATCACAAAGCAGCCATAAAAGAACTGCAAACTATTGTTCATGAAAATCATGAGACCTTGCAAGCTAAAATTGACTCAGTTGCATATACCGATTCGGTTACGCAACTTGCAAAAACTCAGGAAAACTTAAAGGACACAGTAGATACTCTGAAAATTGGTTCAGAAAGACACATGGAGGAAATTAGTTCATTATCAGAGAAAGTAGTCGAACTTTCGAATCAGCTAAATAATTTATCTACAAAGGTAGATGATAATCTGAATGACACAAAATCGGTAGTCTTTAATGACACAGAAGAGTGCGAACAAATTAGAAAATTCAAACAAAATCAAAATCAAATCAATACACAGTACAAAAGAGAAATCCGGGAAGTACAAGATCAGTTGGCACAAGTAATACAAGAATTACATATTTCAGAGGACACTCGCGCTCCAACATGGGAAGAGGAACTTAGAAATACGGAAAAGTCACAAAATAATAACACAGGGCATTTCGGAAATTATGAAAGAAGTTGGCAAGGTGCACCGAATTTTGAGATGGAACCGCCGACACGACGTAACAATGACCGATATGCGACTCGCCGACATGATGATTTTGACTATAAGCTGTTTATTACTACACGTAAATTCAAAACATTTAAGAATTCCGGCAACGACATTCATCCACAAGCGTGGCTCCATCAATTCTCTCATTGTTTTCCTCCCAACTGGTCGTTAGAGCACAGATTAGAATTTATGTGTGGCTATTTAGAGAATGAACCAGCTGTAAGAATGCGATCGGTCATTCACGATTGTCACAGTGAAGGAGATTTTTATCATGCCTTCCTCTCAGCATATTGGTCTCAAGCCACACAAGACCGAGTAAAATATAGCATCATAATGATGAAACATTTCGAACAATCTGAATTTTCCAGTCTTGTGAAATATTTTGAAGACATGTTGCACAAGAATCAGTACCTGTCAAACCCATACAGCCCTTCAGAACTCATCCGCACTTGCTTAATGAAATTTCCTGAACATTTAAGAAATATTATTTTGGCAGGACGTTGCAAAGACGACATTGTAGCTTTTCAGGGACTCTTACAAGAATTAGAAATTGACACAGACAGTCGCGTGATGTGAAAACAGGAAAACAATCACTACAGGTCACATCCGTCACAATTCCGTGACGACAGAAACAATAACTGGACACGACAAGTCTATTCTTACAACCCAAATCGTGACCAAAACAGACACCACCCATATGACAACCACTGGCAGAGTAATAATAGTTACAGAGAAAGATCGCATTTCTGTAGTAATGAATATGATAGAGATAACCATGGAAACAGACAATATGGGAACCAAAACAATTATTATCAAGGGAGGCAGAATAACTTCAGACGCAACAGTTCGGCGCACGGTTACGATTCAGGGAGAAATTCTCCACCACGTGACGGACAAGGAAGAAACTACGGAATCTACCGACATGACGACAGACGATATATTCGTAACGACAGACCTGAATTGCATCAGAACTGGCGGGATTTAAACAGGGCAGGGCCCTCTCGACAAGGTGAATTTGTAGAAGTTAGGTCTGCTAATCCCAATAACGACGCGTGCCAACAAAGAGACAGACAATGACTCGCACCGCAGGCAGCCGCGTGCGCCGGCTGGCTCAGCGAAAAATAACATATACGCTAACCTTGATAAAAATTCATGTATTCTTTATCGACGTATACCGCATGATAATTGCGTTCAGGTTGAAACTCTGCATACTAGGAAGAGTAAAAGATTGCACCACATTTCACATGTAAAACTGCTTATTGAGAGATAATCTGCTTTTTAACTTAGTCTTTGCTATAAAATTTTTCACTTCGCGTTACTAGTACACTTCGTCAGACTTAGAAACTGTTACCATGCAACAATGTTTGAAGTTAAATATCCAGTCAAGAACCAACATAACTTATTTAAACAGAAATTATGAATGCAATGTTACAGTGAACAGACGTCAAAGTGTTATTGTGTGTGTACATTCTTGCTTGTTAGTTGCACGATTACGTAACGACTATAAGGCTTACATACTTAGAACATATACTGCTAATGAGATTTTAATGCAACAATTTGGTTTACGTGAAAAGATACTCTTTATTTGAAGTACATTCTGTGAGATTAAAGATGACTTAGCATTTAGTTTATTTGACAGCTGCACGACTATATCACGACGCTACTAATGTGTGACACAATTTACATTGTTGCTTTTGCGGTGGATCTGTTTTATATCTGCACAGTTTTTATGTATTATTCTGGAAAGTAAAACATGTTTTAGTAGTAACTTTTGTGGTATAGCTACCATGAGACTGCCTTTTCCGTAGCACAACAATACTTTACAGCGCAGTACTTTCTTCATCACGGCAATAAACGTAATAACTAAGATATCTATACGCAAAGCATTTCACTTTTGTGTATCATGAGGTAAGTACATTGACTTCTGCAGAACTTAGCTTTCGGAGGACGATAACTACGACACTTCCACAGAGATTATCTTACAACAAGACGCACAGTTTAGCGGTACAGTACACGTATTTGAGTGATTAATTTTGTACTTAAAACATTTATTTTTTAAAGATATTTGAAGTACAATGATACAAAGGTTTTCCGTGATACATTTCATTCCATTGCTGTAATCTGTAACACCTGAGGGTATAATTACATTATCCTCAGGGGGGTACACGCTTACTTTGTGTACCATGTGTTTGGCAAGCACAAGGAGCCCTCGCTAATATGGTATTTGCTTATACAACTTTACACTTCGGTACCATATTTCTCTAACATAGAATTACACAGCTATCTGATTATTTAACAGAGAAAGAAACATTTTTTTTTGCTACTTCAGTGACAGATGTTTACGTAATTACACAGATGGATAACTTCACACTTATGAAATTGTATTTTGTCTGTACTTTGTGAACTGTTCATATTTTTTCAGGACCATTGTGATACTATGATGGCTTTGAATGATATATTTGGTATGGGATCATGATTTTTAAAGTATGTTCGAGGTATATGACACTATTGAAATGAGCAGAGAGTTTTGTTTTAGGTTTTGAGATTATTGGAGGAAACTACGACGATTTTAAGAATTGACTGAGATGTTATGATATTTTTACGACGACGATATGTATTATGCTGTTGAGGTACGTTTATGATCAACAAGCTGAGAATCGTACTTTAAAGAGTTATGGAATGTGTGTACATGCGTGAATGTATCACAATGCCGCAAGAAATTTTTTGGACTCTGTTATATTGATAGGATTTTGTTTCTACACATTTTCAACGCAAATTATCGACCTGTGAAATTTTTTATATGAGACTGTCACTGTAGTGCAAACTGCTGTCGTAAATATTTCGGTAAGAAAGTTGAGTGACCACCTGCACGTAATGCATCGTGGCCGCCCAGCTGTGCCACCTGCCTGGAGAAAAAGCCATTAGTGTATGCATTTCAGTGGCACAGGTAGAAAAAAAAGAAGGCCATTATCCTCGCTATTGACATTTCTTTGTAGAAAGCATCGCAAATACGACACGCTCAATCTTGAAAACATATGATTATACTGTGGAGCTCTTAATTTATGATATTTACTAAAATGCCAAATGAAATGATGAGAAACATTTTACATCTATTGTCTTTCTAGTTGAGAGTTTGCTCATTTAGTTTAATATCTAGTTTCTAGCTGCACTGCAGCATTGGTTAAAATTAAATTTTATAGATGTACTAATATAAATACACTCCTGGAAATGGAAAAAAGAACACATTGACACCGGTGTGTCAAACCCACCATACTTGCTCCGGACACTACGAGAGGGCTGTACAAGCAATGATCACACGCACGGCACAGCGGACACACCAGGAACCGCGGTGTTGGCCGTCGAATGGCGCTAGCTGTGCAGCATTTGTGCACCGCCGCCGTCAGTGTCAGCCAGTTTGCCGTGGCATACGGAGCTCCATCGCAGTCTTTAACACTGGTAGCATGCCGCGACAGCGTGGACGTGAACCGTATGTGCAGTTGACGGACTTTGAGCGAGGGCGTATAGTGGGCATGCGGGAGGCCGGGTGGACGTACTGCTGAATTGCTCAACACGTGGGGCGTGAGGTCTCCACAGTACATCGATGTTGTCGCCAGTGGTCGGCGGAAGGTGCACGTGCCCGTCGACCTGGGACCGGACCGCAGCGATGCACGGATGCACGCCAAGACCGTAGGATCCTACGCAGTGCCGTAGGGGACCGCACCGCCACTTCCCAGCAAATTAGGGACACTGTTGCTCCTGGGGTATCGGCGAGGACCATTCGCAACCGTCTCCATGAAGCTGGGCTACGGTCCCGCACACCGTTAGGCCGTCTTCCGCTCGCGCCCCAACATCGTGCAGCCCGCCTCCAGTGGTGTCGCGACAGGCGTGAATGGAGGGACGAATGGAGACGTGTCGTCTTCAGCGATGAGAGTCGCTTCTGCCTTGGTGCCAATGATGGTCGTATGCGTGTTTGGCGCCGTGCAGGTGAGCGCCACAATCAGGACTGCATACGACCGAGGCACACAGGGCCAACACCCGGCATCATGGTGTGGGGAGCGATCTCCTACACTGGCCGTACACCACTGGTGATCGTCGAGGGGACACTGAATAGTGCACGGTACATCCAAACCGTCATCGAACCCATCGTTCTACCATTCCTAGACCGGCAAGGGAACTTGCTGTTCCAACAGGACAATGCACGTCCGCATGTATCCCGTGCCACCCAACGTGCTCTATAAGGTGTAAGTCAACTACCCTGGCCAGCAAGATCTCCGGATCTGTCCCCCATTGAGCATGTTTGGGACTGGATGAAGCGTCGTCTCACGCGGTCTGCACGTCCAGCACGAACGCTGGTCCAACTGAGGCGCCAGGTGGAAATGGCATGGCAAGCCGTTCCACAGGACTACATCCAGCATCTCTACGATCGTCTCCATGGGAGAATAGCAGCCTGCATTGCTGCGAAAGGTGGATATACACTGTACTAGTGCCGACATTGTGCATGCTCTGTTGCCTGTGTCTATGTGCCTGTGGTTCTGTCAGTGTGATCATGTGATGTATCTGACCCCAGGAATGTGTCAATAAAGTTTCCCCTTCCTGGGACAATGAATTCACGGTGTTCTTATTTCAATTTCCAGGAGTGTATTTTCTGTCTACAGATCGAGTAAATAATAATTTTTTTCAAAAAATGAGGGAGCACAAAAAGACATTTACCTTCACAGGAACTGCATACATAATTTTCTTTTCAAGTACTTGGTAATTTAATTTGTAGAATTAGTTTTTGTGGTGCACCACTTTAATGACATAGATATTAAGAAGTGAACAGACATTTCCCTTATCTGCATTGTTGTCTTTAGTGTACTATTTTTTCTGCTTGAGCTTTGTCATGTTTAGGTATAAGTTATAGCATTTGCTGCTGCTGCTTGCCAGGCATAGCGTTACTGAATTTGACTTTATATTACTCTGTTAAGCCAGTTTTACTACTGATTTATTTTTATTGTTTGCTGCACATTGCCTTATATTAGATGTAATATTGCAATTGCTCTGCTAATTTATGCTGCTTGCTTTGGCATTTGTATTTTTTATCATTGCTGTTTGTGTTAATTTGTTATGTGCTACTGCATTGTGTCGTACCTTGGTATATATATCTGAGCTCAGTAGATTTAAGTTAGCTTAAGAGGGGGTAGACTATATAAGAAACTAAATATGATGGATTGGAAGAAATGCATTGAGAAGCTATAAGAAAATGGTTTCGCCAAAAAAGTAGTGTATAGTGGAGAAAAACTATTTTTGAAAGAGGATGTGAACAGAATACAGAAAGCATGCTTGGATAGGATTTTTGTTGGCTGGAGCAAATGTTGAAATAAGAGGGACGATCTATGGAATGAAGTTTTGGGTTGGACTGCAGTACCAAATGTTACACTGAAAGCAAACCCTGTCCTTTCCTTTTGTGTTATCCCACTATGTGTTTGTGTACTCTTGTATATTTGTGTTTTTCCTGTCTTTATGTGTTTAGCTAATAAGAGTTATGTTGTAGAATTTTTCTAATAATATGTTATTTACTTTGTAGAGATGTTTAGACATTATTAATTCTGTTCTGTTTCAATGCTCAAGTGTGAAATTAATGTTTCGAAAACTATGCTCATTATTTAATATATTTACTTATGTCATAATTCCTATAACACTGATGTATCTATTTATTTCCATTCTTTCGTAAAGCCTGTATTACTACAAATGTTATCTGTATTGTTATGTTCTTTAATGATGTATTTTGTATCTTTGTTATTGTATTCTTATGTTATAACATTGTAATTGACACCAGTTCATCATATTATTAACTTGTAAGTTCCATTTCACTGCACACGATTTTGTTGGTCATAGTACACGCGAAATATGTGAGAAAAAAAAGGGGACTGTTAGTGTTTGCACGTGTGTTGATAATTCAGTAAGGGACTGGTTAACAGCATTGCTGGTTCTAAGGACAATACCAAAAACTTTGTGAGTGCACAAGTGGTGGTTTATGGACTTGCTATATTGTCCACAAGACTCTTCGATGGTGATTGTGCACCTGCACAGTTGCAACAGATGGCTGCTGGCCATCTCTACAAGGACTACGGTGGGTCTGCATCTTTGATGGCCCACCAGTACCATTATCTCTACAAGGACTACGGTGGGTGTGCATCTTTGATGGCCCACCAATACCATTATCTCTACAAGGACTATAGTGGGTCTGCATCTTTGATGGCCCACCAATACCGTAATCTCTACCAGGACTACAGTGGTCTGCTCTGTGATGACCTACCTACCAATATTCTTCAAAACGTTGAATGACTCTGCTGTGGGTTTGCTTTGTTGTGGCCCATTACCCGTCTGCATGTCGAGAGTCAGCACTGTCTTACACAGAAGTGTACTCTACCATGTTATGGGAAAAACATTTACTGTTTACGTATGGACATTATACAAGTGCTGGACAAAATTATGAAAAATTGCGCTAGAAATGCACGCTTGAGTATAAATACAGATGCCAGCGAAGCCTCTATGTTTCGCTGTTGTACTTGACCACGGACGGCTCCTGTGCAATATACTCAAAGTGTTGGTGCTAATGTGCTGGACACTTCTGTAACCTAGGTAGCAGAATTGTTTCAAGAGGTACTGTATCGAATATTCATACTGTACACAGGGAAAGCGGAGAAACATCTACATCTACATCTACGTGATTACTCTGCTATTCACAATAAAGTGCCTGGCAGCCTCTCTACCGTTCTACTCTCGAACGGCACGCGGGAAAAACGAGCACTTAAATTTTTCTGTGCGAGCCCTGATTTCTCTTATTTTATCGTGATGATCATTTCTCCCTATGTAGGTGGGTTTCAACAGAATGTTTTCGCAATCGGAGGAAGAAACTGGTGATTGAAATTTCATGAGAAGATCGCGTCGTAACGAAAACTCCTCTGTTTTAGTGATTGCCACTCCAACCAATTCACGTATCAAATCTGTGACACTGTCTCCCCTACTTCGCGATAATACAAAACGAGCTGACCTCCTTTGTACTTTTTCGATGTCATCCGTCAGTCCCACCTGATGCAGATCCCACACCGCACACCAATACTCCAGAATAGGGCGGACAAGCGTGGTGTAAGCAGTCTCTTTAGTAGACCTGTTGCACCTTCTAAGTGTTCTGCCAATGAATCGCAGTCTTCGGTTTGCTCTACCCACAATATTATCTATGTGATCGTTCCAATTTAGGTTATTTGTAATTGTAATCCCTAAGTATTTAGTTGAATTTACAGCCCTCAGATTTGTGTGACTTATCGCGTAATCAAAAATTAACTGATTTCTTTTAGTACTCATGTGAATAACTTCGCACTTTTCCTTATTCAAAGTCAAGTGCCACTTTTCGCGCCATACAGATATGTTATCTAAATCATTTTGGAAGTCGTTTTGATCATGTGATGACTTTACAAGACGGTAAATGACAGCTTCATCTGCAAACAATCTAAGACGGCTACTCAGATTGCCTCCTATGTCGTTAATATAGATCAGGAACAATAGAGGGCCTATAACACTTCATTGGGGAACGCCGGATATTAATTCTGTTTTACTCGATGACTTTCCGTCTATTACTACAAACTGTGACCTTTCTGACAGGACATCACGAACCCAATCACACAGCTGAAGCGATACTCCGTGTAGGCACGCAGTTTGGTTAGAAGACGCTTGTGAGGAACGATGTTGAAAGCCTTCTAGAAATCTAAAAATATGGAATCAATTTGAGATCCCCTGTCGATAGCACTTATTACTTCATGAGTATAAAGAGCTAGTTGTGTTTCACATGAACAATATTTTCTGGATCCGTGCTGGCTATATGTCAATAAATCGTTTTCTTCGAGGTACTTCATAGTGTTCGAATACAGTATATGTTCTAAAACCCTACTGCAAATCGACGTTAGTGATAGAGGCCTGTAATTCAGCGGATTACTCCTACTTCCCTTTTTGGGTATTGGTGTGACTTGAGCAATTTTCCAGTCTTTAGGTACGGATCTTTCTGTGAGCGAGTGGTTGTATATAATTGCAACATATGGAGCTATTTCATCGGCAACCTGACTGGTATACAATCTGGAAAGGAGGCCATGCCTTTATTAAGTAATTTAAACTGCTTTGTTACACCGAGGATATCTACTTCTATGTTTCTCATCTTGGCAGTTGTTCTTGATTGGAATTCAGGAATATTTACTTCGTCTTATTTGGTGAAGGCGTTTCGGAAAACCGCGTTTAATAACTCTGCTTTAGTGGCACTGTCATCAGTGACTTCACCGTTGTTTTCGCGCAGTGAAGTATTGATTGCGTCTTGCCACTGGTGTGCTTTATGTATGACCAGAATCATCCGCTAAGTCACAACGCAGACGAAAAGTGTGTGTTGAGGACCGTGACAGACGGTCGTTGAAGATCATTGTGACAAAAAATAAGAGAGCGACAGCTCCAGAAGTCCCTGCAGAACTGAATATCGCACTCACGAATCCTTGTTGTTGTTGTCTTCAGTCCTGAGACTGGTTTGATGCAGCTCTCCATGCTACTCTATCCTGTGCAAGCTTCTTCATCTCCCAGTACCTACTGCAACCTACATCCTTCTGAATCTGCTTAGTGTATGCATCTCTTGGTCTCCCCCTACGATTTTTACCCTCCACGCTGCCCTCCAATACTAAATTGGTGATCCCTTGATGCCTCAGAACATGTCCTACCAACCGATCCCTTCTTCTGGTCAAGTTGTGCCACAAACTCCTCTTCTCCCCAATCCTGTTCAGTACCTCCTCATTAGTTATGTGATCTACCCATCTAATCTTCAGCATTCTTCTGTAGCACCACATTTCGAAAGCTTCTATTCTCTTCTTGTCCAAACTATTTATCGTCCATGTTTCACTTCCATACATGGCTACACTCCATACAAATACTTTCAGAAAAGACTTCCTGACACTTAAATCTATACTCGATGTTAACAAATTTCTCTTCTTCAGAAACGCTTTCCTTGCCATTGCCAGTCTACATTTTATATCCTCTCTACTTCGACCATCATCAGTTACTTTGCTCCCCAAATAGCAAAACTCCTTTACTACTTTAAGTGTCTCATTTCCTAATCTAATACCCTCAACATCACCCGACTTAATTCGACTACATTCCATTATCCTCGTTTTGCTTTTGTTGATGTTCATCTTATATCCTCCCTTCAAGACACCATCCATTCCATTCAACTGCTCTTCCAAGTCCTTTGCTGTCTCTGACAGAATTACAATGTCATCGGCGAACCTCAAAGTTTTTATTTCTTCTCCATGGATTTTAATACCTACTCCGAATTTTTCTTTTGTTTCCTTTACAGCTTGCTCAATATACAGATTGAATAACATCGGGGAGAGGCTACAACCCTGTCTTACTCCCTTCCCAACCACTGCTTCCCTTTCATGTCCCTCGACTCTTATAACTGCCATCTGGTTTCTGTACAAATTGTAAATAGCCTTTCGCTCCCTGTATTTTACCCCTGCCACCTTTAGAATTTGAAAGAGAGTATTCCAGTCAACATTGTCAAAAGCTTTCTCTAAGTCTACAAATGCTAGAAACGTAGGTTTGCCTTTCCTTAATCTTTCTTCTAAGATAAGTCGTAAGGTAAGTATTGCCTCACGTGTCCCCGTATTTCTACGGAATCCAAACTGATCTTCCCCGAGGTCGGCTTCTACTAGTTTTTCCATTCGTCTGTAAAGAATTCGTGTTAGTATTTTGCAGCTGTGGCTTATTAAACTGATTGTTCGGTAATTCTCACATCTGTCAACACCTGCTTTCTTTGGGATTGGAATTATTATATTCTTCTTGAAGTCTGAGGGTATTTCGCCTGTTTCATACATCTTGCTCACCAGATGGTAGAGTTTTGTCAGGACTGGCTCTCCCAAGGCCGTCAGTAGTTCCAATGGAATGTTGTCTACTCCGGGGGCCTTGTTTCGACTCAGGTCTTTCAGTGCTCTGTCAAACTCTTCACGCAGTATCTTATCTCCCATTTCATCTTCATCTACATCCTCTTCCATTTCCATAATATTGTCCTCAAGTACATCGCCCTTGTATAGACCCTCTATATACTCCTTCCACCTTTCTGCTTTCCCTTCTTTGCTTAGAACTGGGTTTCCATCTGAGCTCTTGATGTTCATACAAGTGGTTCTCTTATCTCCAAAGGTCTCTTTAATTTTCCTGTAGGCAGTATCTATCTTACCCCTAGTAAGATAAGCCTCTACATCCTTACATTTGTCCTCTAGCCATCCCTGCTTAGCCATTTTGCACTTCCTGTCGATCTCATTTTTGAGACGTTTGTATTCCTTTTTGCCTGCTTCATTTACTGCATTTTTATATTTTCTCCTTTCATCAATTAAATTCAATATTTCTTCTGTTACCCAAGGATTTCTACTAGCCCTCGTCTTTTTACCTACTTGATCCTCTGCTGCCTTCACTACTTCATCCCTCAAAGCTACCCATTCTTCTTCTACTGTATTTCTTTCCCCCATTCCTGTCAATTGTTCCCTTATGCTCTCCCTGAAACTCTGTACAACCTCTGGTTCTTTCAGTTTATCCAGGTCCCATCTCCTTAAATTCCCACCTTTTTGCAGTTTCTTCAGTTTTAATCTACAGGTCATAACCAATAGATTGTGGTCAGAGTCCACATCTGCCCCTGGAAATGTCTTACAATTTAAAACCTGGTTCCTAAATCTCTGTCTTACCATTATATAATCAATCTGATACCTTTTAGTATCTCCAGGGTTCTTCCATGTATACAACCTTCTATCATGATTCTTAAACCAAGTGTTAGTTATGATTAAATTGTGCTCTGTGCAAAATTCTACCAGGCGGCTTCCTCTTTCATTTCTTAGCCCCAATCCATATTCACCTACTATGTTTCCTTCTCTCCCTTTTCCTACACTGGAATTCCAGTCACCCATAACTATTAAATTTTCGTCTCCCTTCACAATCTGAATAATTTCTTTTATTTCATCATACATTTCTTCAATTTCTTCGTCATCTGCAGAGCTAGTTGGCATATAAACTTGTACTACTGTAGTAGGTGTGGGCTTCGTATCTATCTTGGCCACAATAATGCGTTCACTAAGCTGTTTGTAGTAGCTTACCCGCGTTCCTATTTTCCTATTCATTATTAAACCTACTCCTGCATTACCCCTATTTGACTTTGTGTTTATAACCCTGTAGTCACCTGACCAGAAGTCTTGTTCCTCCTGCCACCGAACTTCACTAATTCCCACTATATCTAACTTTAACCTATCCATTTCCCTTTTCAAATTTTCTAACCTACCTGCCCGATTAAGGGACCTGACATTCCACGCTCCGATCCGTAGAATGCCAGTTTTCTTTCTCCTGATAACGACATCCTCCTGAGTAGTCCCCGCCCGGAGATCCGAATGGGGGACTATTTTACCTCCGGAATATTTTACCCAAGAGGACGCCATCATCATTTCATCATACAGTAAAGCTGCATGCCCTCGGGAAAAATTACGGCCGTAGTTTCCCCTTGCTTTCAGCCGTTCGCAGTACCAGCACAGCAAGGCCGTTTTGGTTATTGTTACAAGGCCAGATCAGTCAATCATGCAGACTGTTGCCCTTGCAGCTACTGAAAAGGCTGCTGCCCCTCTTCAGGAACCACACGTTTGTCTGGCCTCTCAACAGATACCCCTCCGTTGTGGTTGTACCTACGGTACGGCTATCTGTATCGATGAGGCACGCAAGCCTCCCCACCAACGGCAAGGTCCATGGTTCATGGTCACGAATCCTATGAGGACCAAAACGACGCAAACGGAGCTATATAACAAGGGAATTGCAGAGTCACATGCAATTCCAAAACCACTCATCATGGATGGAAACGCCCATAACGGGGAAACGTGATGCCGAAGCCATAAAATCCGGACTATGGAGCAATAGAAGAAAGTAGTTTGGTCGGTTGACTTTTTTTTAAAATGTTTTCAACTGGTGGTCGAGTTTACGTCGCAAGAGTGAAACATAGCCGGCATTCGGTGATGATTTGGGCAGCCACGTCGTGGTATTCCATGGGCCCCAGCGTTACTCTGCAAGGCGACATTACTGCTATGGATTACGTGACCATTCCGGCTGTCCAGTGGTACAGTGTTTGGTCCCCAACTGTGGCACTCTGTTCGAAGACGACAAGATGCCTGTTCACAGAGCTCACGGTACAGGACTGGTTTTGTGAAGACGGGGATGAATCGTCGTATCTTCCGTGGACATCAGTCCGCAGACGTCAATATTACTGAGCCTTTGTGGTCTCCTTAGGAGAGAAGAGTTTGTGATAGCCATCCACCTCCATCACCGTTACCTCAACTTGACACTATTTCGCACAAGGGAACCTCCCCATCGCACCCCCCTCAGATTTAGTTATAAGCTGGCACAGTGGATAGGCCTTGAAAAACTGAATACATATCAATCGAGAAAATAGGAAGAAGTTGTGTGGAACAGTGAAAAAAATTATTAAAGTATACAAACTGAGTAGTCCATGCACAAGATAGGCAACATCAAGGAGAATGTGAGCTCAGAAGCGCCGTGGTCCCGTGGTTAGAGTGAGTAGCTGCAGAACGAGAGGTCCTTGGTTCAAGTCTTCCCTCGAGTGAAAAGTTTAATTTTTTATTTTCAGACAATTATTGTCTGTCCGTCCGTTATACTTTTATCACTTTTTTGGGAGTGATTATCACATCCGCGAGAAAACCTAAATCGGGCAAGGTAGAAGAATCTTTTTACCCATTCGCCAAGTGTACACGTTAGGTGGGTCGACAACATATTCCTGTCATGTGACGCACATGCCGTTACCAGTGTCGTATACAATATATCAGATGTGTTTTCCTGTGGAGGAATCGGTTGACCTGTGACCTTGCGATCAAATGTTTTCGGTTCCCATTGGAGAGGCACGTCCTTTCGCCTACTAATCACACGGTTTTGCGGTGCGGTCGCAAAACACAGACACCTAACTTATTACAGTGAACAGAGACGTCAATGAACGAACGGACAGATGATAACTTTGCGAAAAATGAAGAAAGTAAACTTTTCACTCGAAGGAAGACTTGAAATAACGATCTCTCATTCCGCAGCTGCTCACGCTAACCACGCAACCACGGCGCTCCTGAGCTTACACTATCCTTGATGTTGCCTATCTTGTGCATGGACTACTCAGTTTGTATATTTTGCTCATTTTTTCATAGTTCCACACAACTTCTTCCTGTTTTCTCGACTGATCTGTGTTCCGGTTTTCAAGGCCTATCCACTGTGCCAACCTATAACCAAATCTGAGGGGGGTGCGATGGGGAGGTTCCCTTGTCAGGAAAAATGGTGTAAGATTCCATTGAAAACCGTACACGACCTGTATATATCCACTCCGACACGACTGGAACCTATTTTGAATGCCAGCAGTTTGCTACACTGTATTAGGCATGGTAATATGTTGTCTTTTTTCCCAATTTTTCTATTTTTGTCGCCGGCCGCTGTGACCTAGCGGTTCTAGGCGCTTCAGTCCGGAACCGCGCTGCTGCTACGGTCGCAGGTTCGAATCCTGCCTCGGGAATGGATGTGTGTGATGTCCTTAGGTTAGTTAGGTTTAAGTAGTTCCAAGTTCTAGGGGACTGATGACCTCAGTTGTTAAGTCCCATAGTGCTCAGAGCCATTTGAACCATTTAAACCTATTTTTGGCCACCCCCTCTATGAAACACTTTGCGGGAAATTTAGGAATATATTCTCACATTCGACAAATTTGCGTTATTTGCTTCTGGCTGAGTTACATAAAAGTCTGTACATATCTACGAATAGCTGCTAATCCAAATGTCTCTCATGATACGACTCTAAGTTTACTTCACAATAACTTATAGTCGTGATTTATAACTCGCAAGAGACGATCTCATTTCAAACACATGTTGTTCATGCTTTTCTCCTGTGATGGTTTTTACTGTTGTCAGAAAATATACTTTTGAGTTCGTTATAATACAAGATATGACAAAAATAGACAAAGACAGAAACCTCCTCAATAATAGCCATCATGAAAAGCGTTGTATCCTCCAAAGACTGCAGAACCACACCAAAGTAGGCAACATGCGTCGATACCACTGACATTAGTGATGTCTCGCCGTAATCCTCGACGACAAATGGGATGTGCTCTCAAAGACACGCCCTTCTCACTCAGCACCGCAGCGCCATCGCGCGGTGGTCAATATAGAGACTAGCACGGACACACTGCCGCAGTTGGTGACCTCTGATGGAGCAGTTAGCACGTAGGTTGCTATTCAAGTCTCAGATGGAACTGTACGTCTGTAAATGGTGAACTTGAACTTCAAGTGAAGAGTTTTCAGTTGTGTGCATCAAGTTGTGTGACTAGAAGAAGGGTTCGGTTGGTAGGACATGTTCTGAGGCATCAAGGGATCACCAATTTAGTATTGGAGGGCAGCGCGGAGGGTAAAAATCGTAGAGGGAGACCAAGAGAGGAATACACTAAGCAGATTCAGAAGGATGTAGGTTGCAGTAGGTACTGGGAGATGAAGAAGCTTGCACAGGATAGAGTAGCATGGTGAGCTGCATCAAACCAGCCTCTGGACTGAAGACCATAACAACAGCAGCATCAAGTGGTGCTTTATTGTTCAAAGACAGATGTAAATATTCGATCCATTCCTACGGCAGTGGACTGTATAAAGTTACGGAAATCTTGCATCGTTTATGTAACAAAGTGAACTAATGTTTCATATACTGCAGTTGCGATCATCCATCTCGCAGGGCAATCAAAGAACCCACAGCTATGACCGGACGATTGTAGTTTCGTCGGATCAAAATAAAATAAATGGTGAAATGAATATTAGCTCATGGAGATCAATCGAGTGAAGTGGTGCAGTGATTGAGCCATTAGACTTGCATTCAGGAGCAGCGAGTTTCAGGTCTCTGTTGTTCTCCTGACTCCGTTAAGTCGATTAATGAGCGGATTCTCTGAAAAAATGAAGCGGCGATCCTCGTCCTCCGTCCTCACCTTATCCAAGTTTGTGCCCCTTCTGTAATGAAGCCCTCATCGAGAAGTCATTAACCCTAAGCTTTCTTCCATTCCGGCCGGCCGAAGTGGCCGCGCGGTTCTGGCGCTGCAGTCTGGAACCGCGAGACCGCTACGGTCGCAGGTTCGAATCCTGCCTCGGGCATGGATGTGTGTGATGTCCTTAGGTTAGTTAGGTTTAACTAGTTCTAAGTTCTAGGGGACTAATGACCTCAGCAGTTGAGTCCCATAGTGCTCAGAGCCAACCATTTTTTCTTCCATTCCAGTGTTCTATCAGGATATCTTATCTGACACATTTACCTAAGCTGTCGGTATTATTTCAGTTATTAGCCGCTGTTAATGCATGTTGAAATTAGGTAAACCCGTGTTTGTTTTCATTAACGAGTCCTTTTGTTTACATATTATTTGAGAGATTTTGATCATCTAGTCAGACTTATGTAGTTGGAAGATGAGAAGAGCTTGGTTCACAAAATGGCTCTGAGCACTATGTGACTTAACTTCTGAGGTCATCAGTCACCTAGAACTTAGAACTAATTAAACCTAACTAACCTAAGGACATCACAAACATCCATGCCCGAGGCAGGATTCGAACCTGCGACCGTAGCGGTCGCTCGGTTCCAGACTGTAGCGCCTAGAACCGCAAGGCCACTCCGGCTGGCCTGGCTTCACAAGAACGCACTCAAGTCCACTGTAATAGTTCTATAAAAAGAAAACCTTTGCAGACTTAAAAACGAGTTACTTCACAGATGCAAAACCTAACAAGTGACGCAGTTAATATAACAGGTGAACATCCTGCGGAGACCTGTTCAGAGAAGATGATCTGAATATTGACGCTGGTCGAGTAAATCAGTGAAGCAATAGGCAATGGGAATCAGAGCAGGGGGAGCATCGGATTGCTTTCTGACTTGTATGCACGGTTGAAAATTACACCCTTCTTCGGCCATTAACACTCATAAATTCATTAAACTGAAGTGTCGGAGAGGAACTAATAGCTACACAGATGACATAATTGGAAGTCGTAAAGGATGATGCATTGGAGCTCAGAGACAAATACAGTATTAACGAGTAGCTGTTTATCTTGAGATGATGCGAGCTATCTAGACGAGAGGCAGACCTTACGGCGGCATGATGTATCATTTTATGCTAATGGACGCCTTCATCGATCTTTCGTAAGACAATTTCCTCTTTAAGACACAAATCAAAAAGTGTTAATGTTTCATTGCTTCTTCTTCCACGATGCACGCCCTTTTACGGCAACAAGGAAATGTATTCCCTTCAATAATTCCTATCCCGTATTTTCTCACGACGTTGTTCTTGGACTGTTAATGCTACTGTCCAACACTGAATGCTGAAATATTATTTACATGAGGTACCTTTTCTTCCTGTTTGTGTTCGTAGGATACATTTTACATCTAGAATACTACTGTTTAAAATATGTCTTATTTAGCAATTTCTGTCATCTACACTAACAAATTTACTAACAGCGTTCTGTTTCCATGTGTAACTTTCCATAGTCATAATTATACCAATTTAAATTCAAAAAGTTACCCAATGTACTTATTCCTTTATGCACTCAACCATAATTCTCGGATATTATTAACTATAGTGTAAGCTCAGACGAGACAGTAGGGAAAAAAAAAACAATTTATGACACTCGATTGGAGTTCCGGTGCTCACCAACACTCACTCTGCCTCAGGGAATGATGCCCAATGAAGTACATAAAATAATCTCACAACGAACATTTGGTCTACTAACAAGGATGTTTAACCAATATCCGCTAAAGACGGGGTTGTTTCCCACGAAAATTGAAGATCGTCGACGAAGGTTGATACCAAAAACCTTCAGGTAAGTATTCAATCACAGATCTATTAGCATGGAACGTTTCGTTTTTACACCGCATTCGGATACCACTGTCAGAACACAGCGTAATACGCCAAAGGCATTGTAGTTTTCAGAAAAAGCTGTCTACCGAACTCCTAGTGTTAGACATACAGGGGATAGCCAAAATAATGTGAACAGTGGTAGTAATGGGATGGTTGTGTTTGATGGTCAACAACGCAAGTAAGGCACGTGTCGTGCTGGACTTCGCTTGTTCAGCACGAACTAGGTGTCGGTGCGGGTTGTTTAGAGTGGTGCACACTTGGTACTTGCATTCAGGGGCCGAAGTCGACGTGCAATGAAATACCTAACAGAGTTCCAAAGAGGGCAGATTGTGGGGGCCCGATTAGCTGGAGCATCAGTAACCAAGACGGTCAACATATTGAATGTTTCAGAAGCAACTGTTTCAACAGTCATGACAGCCTACACAAAACATGGAAAGACAACATCGTGTAAATGAAATAGTGGGCGTAGATGAAACCTAAATGACAGAGATTGTCGTATGATAACACAAATTGTGTCAAAACAACGCAAAATACAGTATCTAAAGTGACTGCAGAGCTCAACAGCCATCTTCGAGACCCCATATCTATCGATACTGTCCGCCGAGAACTCCATAAAGCGAATATTCATGGACGAGTTGCTACACCAAAAACATTAGTGACAGCAACCAACGCAAAGAAGCGTAAAACATGGTGTCAGGAGCATAAATGCTGGACGGCTGCTCAATGTAAACACCTCATATGGTCCGACGAGTCAACGTTTTCGTTGTTTCCAACACCGAGGCGGGTTTACGTCTGGGGAACGCCAAAAGGAGCCTACAGACCCGATTGCTTGATTGCAACTATTGCAACTATTAAGCATGGGGGTGGAAGTGAGATGGTGTGGGCAGCCATATCATGGTATTCTGCTGCTCCCATCATTACTGTCGAAGACAATGTTACTGGCAACGTTTATGTTAACATTTTAGGTGATCAGGTGCACCTTATGGTTCAAATGTTGTTTCCCCACAATGATGCCATATTTCACGTCGATAATGCACCAATTAAATATGGCATCATTGTGGGGATAATGCACCAATGCACCAATCCCCCCAAGAACCATGGACCTCGCCGTTGGTGGGGAGTCTTGCGTGCCTCAGCGATATAGATAGCCGTACCGTAGGTGCAACCACAACCGAGGGGTATCTGTTGAAAGGCCAGACAAACGTGTGGTTCCTGAAGAGGGGTAGCAGCCTTTTCAGTAGTTGTAGGGGCAAGAGTCTGGCTGATTGACTGATCTAACCTTTGTAACACTAACCAAAACTGCCTTGCTGTGCTGGTACTGCGAACGGCTGAAAGCAAGGGGAAACTACAGCCGTAATTTTTCCCGAGGACATGCAGCTTCACTGTATGGTTAGATGATGATGGCGTCCTCTTGGGTAAAATATTCCGGAGGTAAAATAGTCCCCCATTCGGATCTCCGGGCGGGGACTACTCAAGAGGACGTCGTTATCAGGAGAAAGAAAACTGGCGTTCTACGGATCGGAGTGTGGAATGTCAGATCCCTTAATCAGGCAGGTAGGTTACAAAATTTAAAAACGGAAATGGATAGGTTAAAGTTAGATATAGTGGGAATTAGTGAAGTTCGGTGGCAGGAGGAACAAGACTTTTGGTCAGGCCATCTGGTTTCTGTACAAATTGTAAATAGCCTTTCGCGTCCTGTGTTTTACCCCTGCCACCTTCAGAATTTGAAAGAGAGTATTTCAGTCAACATTGTCAGAAGCCTTCTCTAAGTCTACAAATGCTACAAACGTAGGTTTGCCTTTCCTTAATCTAGCTTCCACGATAAGTCGTAGGCTCAGTATTGCCTCACGTGTTCCAATATTTCTACGGAATCCAAACTGATCTAACCGAGGTCGGCTTCTACCAGTTTTTCCATTCGTCTGTAAAGAATTCGCGTTAGTATTTTGCATCCGTGACTTAGTAAACTGATTGTTCAGTAATTTTCACATCTGCCAACACCTGCTTTCTTTGGGATTGGAATTATTACATTCTTCTTGAAGTATGAGGGTATTTCGCCTGTCTCATTCATCTTGCTCTCCAGATGATAGAGTTTTGTCAGGACTGGTTTCCCAAGGCCGTCAGTAGTTCTAATGGAATGTTGTCTACCCCTGGGGCCTTGTTTCGCATCAGGTCTTTCAGTGCTCTGTCAAACTCTTCACGCAGTATCGTATCTCCCATTTCATCTTCATCTACATCCTCTTCCATTTCCATAATATTGTCCTCAAGTACATCCCCCTTGTATAGACCGTCTATATACTACTTCCACCTTTCTGCTTTCCCTTCTTTGCTTAGAACTGGGTTTCCATCTGAGCTGTTGACATTCATACAAGTGGCTCTCTTTCCTCCAAAGGTCTCATTAATTTTCCTGTAGGCAGTATCTATCTTACCCCTAGTGAGATAAGCCTGTACATCCTTACATTTGTCCTCTAGCCATCCCTGCTTAGCCATTTTGCACTTCCTGTCGATCTCATTTTTGAGACGTTTGTATTCCTTTTTGCCTGCTTCATTTACTGCATTTTTATATTTTCTCCTTTCATCAGTTAAATTCAATATTTCTTCCGTTACCCAAGAATTTCTACTAGCCATCCTCTTTTTACCTACTAGATCCTCTGCTGCCTTCACTACTTCATCTCTCAAAGCTACCCATACTTCTTCTGCAGTATTCCTGTCAATTGTTCCATTATGCTCTCCCTGAAACTTTGTACAACCTCTAGTTTAGTCAGTTTATCCAGGTCCCATCTCCTTAAATTCCCACCTTTTTGCAGTTTCTTCAGTTTTAATCTACAGTTCATTACCAATAGAGTGTGGTCAGAGTCTACATCTGCCCCTGGAAATGTCTTACAACTTAAAACCTGGTTCCTAAATCTCTGCCTTACCATTATATAATCTGATACCTTCTAGTATGTCCAGGATTCTTCCATGTATACTGTTGAGTGGTACTTAAGTAAATAAATTAGTGAAATCAAAGTGAACTAGAAATTAGAATATAAACGAAAAACTTGGTTTAGTTTAGAGAGTTACATACTCGCAAACAGCGGGCCGAACAGCAGAACAGAAGAGACAATGACCGTGAAGTCAGCAAGTTCCACATAAGCGGGCGCTGTCGATTCAGCCGTCAGGGCATCGCTCGACCGGCTCACGTGTTTCTCAGTTGTCGTATGTGAGCAAAGGCCCTCGCCTACATCCCAAGAGCCAATGACCGACGTTAAGAAGGTTCTTCGAGAAGCTTTTCAACGTGACAGAAGAGGCAATGACCGGCTCACGTGTTTCTCAGTCGTCATGTGTGATCAAAGGCCCTCGCCTACATTCCAAGAGCCAATGACCGACGTTAAGAAGATTCTTCGAGAAGCTTTTCAACGTGACAGAAGAGGCAATGGCCGTGAATTCGTTCACCTCCAGTGAACTGAAGTAAATAAATACGCGAGACGCAGTGAGCCAGACGGGATGAAGACAGACGAAGACGGAGAGGAAGACGGGGACGGAGACGGAGACGGAGACAGAGACGGAGACGGAGAGACGAAGAAGTCTTCGGTCAGTTTCGGTGCTGAAGACCGTCATGCAAGAAGAGTCTGCATCACGCACAGACGAACCAAGTCTGCCGCTGTAATGGAATAGCAAGCAGCAGCCGCGGCGCCAGAAGACCGAAGTTAAAAGGTATTTAAAGTCGTATTTTTACATACCCGGGTGACTCGTGAGGACGGGAAGGAGACGGCCTCACATCAGCAGTCACCTGTGAGCTGGGATGAAGACCTGACAGCCGAAGACTGGCAAGCGGGAGTCCGTGGTTCGAGTCCGCCACACTGGCCTTCCCCCGCCGCGCCGCTCCGCTGGCCGACGCACAACACACGCAGCCGCTTAGAGAAGAGAAACACTGGGACGCCACACCCAAGGTATCATCCGATGCACGACTTCTCTCGCAATAATTAAACGGGCCACCTCGCGCTGCGCGTCTCCAGTCAACTGGGCAAGACGGCGACACGAGATACACACCGCTACGCGTAATCAGACGCCGCCGCCGCCGCCGCCGCCGCTGCCGCAGCAGAAGACTTCACAAACGACACAGCTGCCGCTCTCCGAACCAGAACAATAAAAGTTATCTTATGTAAAAATGATGTTTCATTCGACCTCATACCCGAGCCAAGGAAGAACCCACCCTGCCCACATGTTGTTAAGAGAGAAAAGTTAATTTAGTTAATATTTTCACCCTGACAGAATGCTTTAGAATGCTCATCCTGACAATTGACTTGCATCAAAAGAGAAAACCCAGTTACATTTAGTGACAGAAGTGTCACATTTAGTAACACAACTGTTACAATACAACCTTCTTTCATGATTCTTGAACCAAGTGCTAGTTATGATTAAGTTTTGCTCTGTGCAAAATTCTACCAGAAGGCTTCCTCTTTCATTTATCTCCCCCAATCCATATTCACCCACTATGTTTCCCTCTCTCCCTTTTCCTACTCTCGAATTCCGGTCACCCATGGCTATTAAATTTTCGTCTCCCTTCACTATCTGAATAATTTCTTTTATGTCATCATACATTTCATCAATTTCTTCATCATCTGCAGAGCTAGTTGGCATATAAACTTGTACTACTGTGGTAGGTATGGATTTCGTATCTATCTTGGCCACAATAATGCATTCACTATGCTGTTTGTAGTAGCTTACACGCATTCCTATTTTTTATTCATTATTAAACCTACTCCTGCATTACCCCTATTTAATTTTGTATTTATAACCCTGTATTCACTTGACCAAAAGTCTTGTTCTTTCTGCCACCGAACTTCACTAATTCCCACTATATCTAGATTTAATTTATCCATTTCCCTTTTTAAATTTTCTAACCTTTGGATATTGTTACAGGGCCAGATCAGTCAATCATCCAGACTATTGCCCCTGCAACTACTGAAAAGGCTGCTGCCCCTCTTCAGGAACCACACGTTTGTCTGGCCTCTCAACAGATACCCCTCCGTTGTGGTTGCACCTACGGTACGGCCATCTGTATCGCTGAGGCACGCAAGCCTCCCCACCGACGACAAGGTCCATGGTTCATGGGGGGGGGAGGGGTAAAATACAGGGAGCGAAAAGCTGTTTACAATTTGTACAGAAACCAGATGGCAGTTATAAGAGTCGAGGGACATGAAAGGGAAGCAGTGATTGGGAAGGGAGTGAGACAGGGTTGTAGCCTATCCCCGATGTTATTCAATCTGTATATTGAGCAAGCAGTAAAGGAAACAAAAGAAAAATTCGGAGTAGGTATCGAAATACACTCCTGGAAATGGAAAAAAGAACACATTGACACCGGTGTGTCAGACCCACCATACTTGCTCCGGACACTGCGAGAGGGCTGTACAAGCAATGATCACACGCACGGCACAGCGGACACACCAGGAACCGCGGTGTTGGCCGTCGAATGGCGCTAGCTGCGCAGCATTTGTGCACCGCCGCCGTCAGTGTCAGCCAGTTTGCCGTGGCATACGGAGCTCCATCGCAGTCTTTAACACTGGTAGCATGCCGCGACAGCGTGGACGTGAACCGTATGTGCAGTTGACGGACTTTGAGCGAGGGCGTATAGTGGGCATGCGGGAGGCCGGGTGGACGTACCGCCGAATTGCTCAACACGTGGGGCGTGAGGTCTCCACAGTACATCGATGTTGTCTCTAGTGGTCGGCGGAAGGTGCACGTGCCCGTCGACCTGGGACTGGACCGCAGCGACGCACGGATGCACGCCAAGACCGTAGGATCCTACGCAGTGCCGTAGGGGACCGCACCGCCACTTACCAGCAAATTAGGGACACTGTTGCTCCTGGGGTATCGGCGAGGACCATTCGCAACCGTCTCCATGAAGCTGGGCTACGGTCCCGCACACCGTTAGGCCGTCTTCCGCTCACGCCCCAACATCGTGCAGCCCGCCTCCAGTGGTGTCGCGACAGGCGTGAATGGAGGGACGAATGGAGACGTGTCGTCTTCAGCGATGAGAGTCGCTTCTGCCTTGGTGCCAATGATGGTCGTATGCGTGTTTGGCGCCGTGCAGGTGAGCGCCACAATCAGGACTGCATACGACCGAGGCACACAGGGCCAACACCCGGCATCATGGTGTGGGGAGCGATCTCGTACACTGGCCGTACACCACTGGTGATCGTCGAGGGGACACTGAATAGTGCACGGTACATCCAAACCGTCATCGAACCCATCGTTCTACCATTCCTAGACCGGCAAGGGAACTTGCTGTTCCAACAGGACAATGCACGTCCGCATGTATCCCGTGCCACCCAACGTGCTCTAGAAGGTGTAAGTCAACTACCCTGGCCAGCAAGATCTCCGGATCTGTCCCCCATTGAGCATGTTTGGGACTGGATGAAGCGTCGTCTCACGCGGTCTGCACGTCCAGCACGAACGCTGGTCCAACTGAGGCGCCAGGTGGAAATGGCATGGCAAGCCGTTCCACAGGACTACATCCAGCATCTCTACGATCGTCTCCATGGGAGAATAGCAGCCTGCATTGCTGCGAAGGGTGGATATACACTGTACTAGTGCCGACATTGTGCATGCTCTGTTGCCTGTGTCTATGTGCCTGTGGTTCTGTCAGTGTGATCATGTGATGTATCTGACCCCAGGAATGTGTCAATAAAGTTTCCACTTCCTGGGACAATGAATTCACGGTGTTCTTATTTCAATTTCCAGGAGTGTATATGGAGAAGAAATGAAAACTTTGAGGTTCGCCGATGGCATTGTAATTCTGTCAGAGACAGCAAAGGACTTGGAAGAGCAGCTGAACGGAATGGATAGTGTCTTGAAGGGAGGGTATAAGATGAACATCAACAAAATCAAAACGAGGATAATGGAATGTAGTCGAATTAAGTCGGGTGATGCTGAGGGAATCACATTAGGAAATGAGACACTTAAAGTAGTAAAGGAGTTTTGCTATTTGGGGAGCAAAATAACTGATGATGGTCGAAGTAGAGAGGATAATAATGTAGACTGGCAATGGCAAGGAAAGCGTTTCTGAAGAAGAGAAATTTGTTAACATGGAGACCAAGAGAGACCAAGAGATGAATACACTAAGCAGATTCAGAAGGATGTAGGTTGCAGTAGGTACTGGGAGATGAAGAAGCTTGCACAGGTTAGAGTGGCATGGAGAGCTGCATCAAACCAGTCTCAGGACTGAAGACCACAACAACAACAACAATGCACCAATTCAGACAGCCAGGACAGTACAATCGTGATGTGAAGAGCATGCAACTGAACTGCAGCGTCTTCACTGGCGAGCATAGTCCCCGGACTTGAACATTACCGAATCCTTGAGGACAGAACTGGAACGCAGACACCGAAGCAGATTTCCGCCTCCCTCGTCACTAGAAGAGTTAGAAGAGTTTCTGATTGAAGAGTGGCGTAACATTCCACTGGAGACTAAACAATCATTATATGTCAGTATTCCAAGAAGAATCGCAGCTGTATTACTAGCAATTGGGGGTCCAATCCCTTATTAATAAAGCCGGCCGGAGTGGCCGTGCGGTTCTAGGCGCTACAGTCTGGAACCGAGCGACCGCTACGGTCGCAGGTTCGAATCCTGCCTCGGGCATGGATGTGTGTGAAGTCCTTAGGTTAGTTAGGTTTAATTAGTTCTAAGTTCTAGGCGACTGATGACCTCAGAAGTTAAGCCGCATAGTGCCCAGAGCCATTTTTGAACCTTATTAATAAACCATTCCCATGTAAGCACAGGTGTTCAGGCTATTTTGCCTCTCCCCTGTTACAGACCGATTAAACACATGAATGTTTCCACCCCAACTGCAGCCATGTTCGTTGACCAGACAAAAGCTTATGACAAAGTTTGGCAACAGTACATCATCGTGATACTTTAGGAACAAATACTAGACTGTATATCCATGTCGTAGACAGTTTTCTAGTAAATCGGACTTTGAGAATAGTCAAAGTTCTCCACTAAAGCCACGAACACTGGCTTACCGCAGGGTTCTGTTTTATCACCTATGTTTATTTTAACTTATACACAAACAATGACCTTATCGCTAATTTGCGAATGATACAGTTTATTTTGCTGTTAGTGGACAACAACAAAGGAACATAAACGAAGTACAATGCCATATAGAAGCTACTGAAATCCGGTGTAGTAAGAGAAGGACGCAAATCAACGTTACATTTTGTTGACCAGAAACCACTACCACGTCAGTCTGCAATAGCTACGGAAATGCCATCGCTGTGTTCTTGAATAACAAAATGCAGTGTTTTCGTGCGAGACCCGCTCTCATTCCTCCTGCAATGACGGTTGCAAGATTACATCTGTGGATTGGCGGGGGGGGGGGGGGGGGGGGGGGGAGACCAGGACTGGACCGATGGCCATAGCGCTCCGACTGGCTGGCACATTTCCCCTACCTCCACGCCTCCCTGTCTGAGCGCTTGGATGGGATAGAGGGGGGAACCGCGAAAGCGCCCATACGACTTTGCTTTATATTACCACATTTGTCAACAACATAGGTCACAAGCAAAACAAATGTACAGTATTTAATTTTTTGAGGCCCTGAACACATAGGGTCTAATATAATTGTTATTTTGTACAAACTGTCGGCATACGGTCAGATGTATACAATTCCACAAATTTTCTCATGTTGCTACGTAATAGTGACTTATTTAGTTTCATAGTCGAAAAATGTTCTTTCACACAAATATGTCGATCGTAATATTGTCGTACTTTTGCAACCTCATCATGGAGATGTAGAAACTCTACCTGAGGAAAGCAATGTAGACGTCCTGGGCAGTTTTAACTTAAAAGAGTCTCTGATCAAAACTGGAATTACATCCCAGGTCAGTCAGTTACATCTGTACATGTACAGGTGCGCTTTTAACGGAAACGGCAAACCGTCTCGAAAACAGCTGTAAGACTGACAGTGTCGTCAAAACGTAGAGGAAATTATCCTTGTAATTCTTTCGAGGCCACAATGAGTTGTTCAAACTCAGCGTTCTCTTTAATGGAAGTGATCTTAGGGAACAGGATTGTGTTTGTCAGAATGTATCCCTCCTATACCACGATTTGCTTTTCAGCTGTATCACTACCAAATCAGAAAGAAGTTGTTTCTCGTCATGCATACCTTACAGTAAATAGTGCGCCGTCAAGTCCATTTAAAATGCGAGGTGTGCAATCTATTCCGGATGTTCTAATTTTCGTTCCTGCACTGCTCCTCCCTCATAAGCTCAACAACTACGAGTTTTAAACTGGAGAAGTTTTCCAGACATGCCCCTTGTATTAAGGGGCTCCGGAACGCCCTATACTTGCAATGTTAAAATAACGCTTATAAATTACATCTTTCCTCACAAAGTATTTGAGATAGGAAGTTGAACTTTTTGCAGATTATTTATTGGAATATGGGCTACAACTTAACACAGGGATTTTACAAAATTTTAGTTCAGTTATTAAAGATGATTTTTTTTCCAATTGTAACGAAAATTCACATTTTTTGCAATTTTTTATTTATATATTCAAAAATATACAGTTTTTTGGAAAAAGGCTGTGTTAAATTATGCAGAAGGTACTGTGTAACATTTACTGAAACTTTGAAAGAAATATGTTTGGAAGATCCTTAGAAAACATGTAATTAGTATGAGAAAATAAAAGTTTTGGGAATCGAGCGACAAAGATTGGATTAACTATTTAGTGCATTCCAGGTCCATAGGATGGATTATCTTCATCCTCTGCAAGCTCCTCCTCCAGCTTCCTCTTGTTCCTCCTCCTGTTTACTCTTGCTTGTATTTCTAGACTCTTTACTGCCCTGTCTGCAGCCCGAAGGCGTTCCTTGTCTAAAGCAAGCATCGCTCGTTGTTGTGTTCGTAGATTTTGCTACCATTTTCTTCAGTTGCAGTTACTGCAACACTGTTCCAAAAGGTGGTCATGTATGAACACTTATCACATTTCAGTTGTATTTCACTAGCAAGTCCTACGTGCTTTATTATGGAGAGTTCCAGACCAACTTCACTACAATGAATACATCTTACACAGTTTGAAAAAATTCCTTTGAGAACCGACATATCAAATATTTCATTCACATCCGATTCGCCCATAAAACATTCATAGTTTTCACTCATTGAACCAAGCTTCTTCTGTGAAGTATTTTCTTTCCCACTTTGACTGCTATGGGCAGGTGTACTTGAGAGGTTAGGTTCACTCACTTGGTTATCGTCTTTATTGTTTACAGTAATAACACATACTTTTGGCTTTCCAACATTTCTCCTTTTCTTAAAAGCCTTCAGAGGATTTCTAATAACTTTACTTTTACTCATTATTATACTTCAACAAAACAGAGACTCAAGAAACAGAATTAATTACGAATATTTTCGAGATAACGACAGAGTAAATAAACATGAAACAATCGACAATCACACCAGCGATATATATTGAACCATCACAGGTTAGTAACAACACATACTTTATCTCACATCACTAAAATGTACCTGATGAACACGGACGTTAATAATAACACCATTTGACAGCAGTTTAACAGCGCCACAGTGGGTCACGCCCATGTAGAACACATTTCAAAAAAAATGTAAAAATAGTTGTAGTCTTCGGAATTGAATAAATTATATATCTATTAAAAGGTAATAGTCTGCAGATTCAGAAAACGCAAAAAAGTAAAAATTGAACTTTTCATGATTTTGAGCCTTTCCGGAGCCCCTTAACCAATGTACTTTTTAGTAATGTATTGCTTTGGTGCGGAAGCATGTAGTATTTTTCCATAATTTTAACAAACACAACAGATACACAACACAGAGACTTTAGTCACCAAGAACATACTCTCTTTCATTACTTACAACAGTCTGCCAAACCTAGTGCAACTTCTCGATTTTGCGACTGTGAAATCACTAGATTTTGAGGCTAAGAACTTGTCCCCGATGTTGGGGACACATTTTCATCTGGAAACGAAGTTTCTTGAAAACTGTTCGATGGGGAGCGGAAAAAGTTAAAATCTGACGGCGCAAGATGAGGTGAATAACGTGGGCGCAGAATGACTTCCCCATTCAGCTCACGTATAACCTTTTTTTGTCAGTCTAGCAGAATGCGAGCAGTCTTTATCGTGGAATAGCATCGCTTCACGCAGTCTTCCTCGTCGTTCTTCTCTGACCGCGTCTGCAAGACGTCTCAGTTGTAGACAATAAATGTCAGCAGCGAGGGTTGCACCTAGCGGAAGCAATACACGGTACACCACACGGTCGTTGTCGCACCAGATGTGTGACATTATGTTTTGTGGATGCGCGCATGTCTTCCCGCTGGGATTTGCTGCTTTGTTTGGGCTCAGTCATTCCCATCTTTTCCTTAGGTTAGCATGAACATACCATTTCTCGCCACGAGTAACGATATTGGATAGGAATGGTCGGTGTTGATGAGTAAGCAGAGATGCATATATGGCCACGCACGGATTTTTCTGATTTTGGCTTAAATCATGTGGTATCCGTACAACCAATTTCTGAACATTCCTCGTTGCATGCAAATGCCGCAAGATGGTGCAGTGGTCACAGTTCATCACATTTGCCAGTTCTCCAGTCCACTGACGTGGATCGTAATGGATTAATGCGTTTAAACCGTCTTCATCAAGCCACAGAGGCCTTCCTGAACGTGGAGGGTTTCTTGCTGTGCATTATCCAGTAGCATTATTCTCACACAAGGCGCGAATGTTTCTGGCTGCCTCCGCTGCTGTCACCCCTTTATTGAACTCAAACAGAGGACAAAGTCCGAATGTTTCGATTTCTCCACATGGTATTCCATTCTATAGCATACACAATTACGCTCACTGTTCCCAAATGACGGAATGATAATGTGTAAACTGAAATAGCAACAGTGAACAACAAATACAAAATGACAATCGATAAACCCATAGCAACTGGAATTCCAAGACGCTAAACAAAAACGCTACGAAGTTACGCACCAAACTAATATAAAGTGAATGTAGGTTGATTCTTACAAAGAAGAAGGCAGCAACCATCCACTATTAATAATGCTATTTATTTAAGTAAACAGCGCCGTAACCGGTTTCGAACTGGCAAGTTCATCATCAGACAGATGTTCACATGATTTGCAAGATACACTTTATACAATCGTCAGTTTTCGATTTTTATTCTTCCACTGTGCCGAAGTATTCTTGGTGTGTTGGTGCGCTAAGATAGAAAATAATGTTAAAATGGCTCTGAGCACTATGGGACTCAACTGCTGAGGTCATTAGTGCCCTAGAACTTAGAACTAGTTAAACCTAACTAACCTAAGGACATCACAAACATCCATGCCCGAGGCAGGATTCGAACCTGCGACCGTAGCGGTCTCGCGGTTCCAGACTGCAGCGCCTTTAACCGCACGACCACTTCGGCCGGCAAAATAATGTTAGAAGCGCCCTATGTGAAAATAAGTAACCTCGAAACGATGAAATACAGAGTAAGTAAATATGTGAGGTTAAGTGGTTATGATAGTTACGTCGCAAATTCCGTGCGATTGTGTTGCGAAGTTGCAGGATTGTATTTTTCAAATGTTCCAAAACGTATCCAGCACTTATGTTATTTGTACATCACCATATTGCATATTGTGCAAAGCACCACACACACACACACTTACACACACACACACCAAAAAGTATTTGCCACATGTGATGTTATCACAAAGATTGCAGATTTACAAATACAACAGTGTCAGAGACGTTCTCTCTCAGAGAGATTACAATATACAGATTGCTTTGATTTCACAGTATGACTTTTTTTTAAAGAAAAGACATAACGTAATGGAAATTAAAACACAGAGATAAACCTTTCATTATAAGCGCGTAACATTACAGATGAAGTTGACAGATGTAGTAACCACCTTGTGTAAATGCTACTTATTTGGTATTATGTAAGTACTGTGCTATATACAGGGAGCAACATAGAGGTGAGATAAAATGAATAATATGACAGTAACAATTATATTAACATCATCAACAAGTATTTATATTAGAAACAATAAACGTTACATTATGAGCATACCATATTCAATGAGCATTAATTACAAATAAATTGGGAAAATGTGGTGGCCAGTTGTATGAATGTTACTTATATGGTATTGTGTAAATACAATGCCATAAACAGGCAACAACATATACATGAGATACATGAATAATGTGACAGTAGTAATTATATCAATGTTGTATGGCAATATATACTACATCTGTCAACTTCATCTGTAATATTTCGCGCTCATAGTGTAAGGTTTATCTCTGTGTTTTAATTTTCATTACGTTATGTCTTTTCTTTAAAAACAAACATACTGTGAAATCAAAGCAATCCGTATACTGTAATGTCTCTGAGAGAGAACATCTCTGACACTGTTGTATTTGTAAATCTGCAATCTTTGTGATAACTTCACATGTGGCAAATACTTTTTGGTGTGCGTGTGTGTGTGTGTGTGTGTGTGTGTGTGTGTGTGTGTGTGTGTGTGGTGCTTTGCACAATATGGTGATGTACAAGTTACAGAGGTGCTGGATATATTTTGGAATATTTGAAAAATACAATCCTGCAACTTGGCAACAAAATCACGCGGAATTTTCGATGTAACTACCATACCCCCTTAACCTCACATATTTATCTACTCTGTATTGCATCGTTTGGAGGTTAGTTATGTTCACATAGGGCGCTTCTAACACTGTTTCCTACCGTAGGGCGTCAACACAGCAAGAATATTTCGCCACAGTGTGAGAATAAAAATTGAATACTGACGATTATGTAAAGTGTATCTTGCAAATCATGTGAACAGACGTCTGATGATGAAATTGCCAGTTCGAAACCGGTTACGGCGCTATTTACTTAAATAAGCAGCTGTTTGCTGTCTTCTTCTTTGTAAGAATCAACCTACATTAACTGTGCAACAGCCACGGTCTCACTATGTCAGTTTTAGAGAAAATATCATAATATAAAGAGTCCATACTCTTTTCGTTCAGTTGCAACTAATGGGTGCGACTTTACAAATTTTACTGTACATACCACCAATTTCTTCACGTGCTGTTTCCCTGCAAATTTAGCACTAAGTGCCTCTTGATTTACTGAACAAAGAATTCTGTCTGTTTATCGTTATAATATTTTCCTCTTCCATTGTCAGCTAAATCTTTATATTCTTTCTGCGTGGTACTGCAATACCGTTTTATAAGAAATTTCAGTTACCCGTCCCTCATGCGACTGACAACTCTCGTCCCCAAATCCTGTCGTTTCCATTCATGTTTAAAGGTTCGTGACGATGAATTGCTGGACTGCCTCTTTTTGTCAACGACCTTCATACCACGGACAAATAGCGGAGGGTAAACAGAGCTGACACCACGATTCTGCCGAACTGAAGAGAGCTGTGACGACCGAAAATTGCCACACAGCAGTGCTAAATGAAGTGTGCTGCTGCTCCTGGTACCTCCGAGAAGGAGCGAGCAAAGCCGAGGAAGGCCGAACGCGTGAAGTTTGGCCGGCTCTCTGTTAGACGCTCCCAAGGTGGCCACAGTTTGTTACCCTATACAGGTTGCCGCGTGGTTCTTCACTGGACACAGCAGTCAGGAACAGATGCCGTTCACGAACAAACAATGCAGACATTAATTTATTCTACATGTAATACTAAACAGTAAAAATAATACATATCATTGTTGACAGAGCACTTAAAGACCTGAGTCGAAACAAGGCCCCGGGAGTAGACAACATTCCATTAGAACTACTGATGGCCTTGCGAGAGTCAGTCCTGACAAAACTCTACCATCTGGTGAGCAGGATGTATGAGAGAGGCGAAATACCCTCAGACTTCAAGAAGAATGTAATAATTCCAATCCCAAAGAAAGCAGGTGCTGACAGATGTGAAAATTACCGAATTATCAGTTTAATAAGTCACAGCTGCAAAATACTAACGCGAATTCTTTACAGACGAATGGAAAAACTGGTAGAAGCGGACCTCGAGGAAGATCAGTTTGGATTCCGTAGAAATGTTGGAACACGTGAGGCAATACTAACCTCACGACTTATCTTAGAAGAAAGATTAAGAAAAGGCAAACCTACGTTTCTAGCATTTGTAGACTTAGAGAAAGCTTTTGACAATGTTAACTGGAATACTCTCTTTCAAATTCTGAAGGTGGCAGGGGTAAAATACAGGGAGCGAGAGGCTATTTACAATTTGTACAGAAACCAGATGGCAGTTATAAGAGTCGAGGGGCATGAAAGGGAAGCAGTGGTTGGGAAAGGAGTGAGACAGGGTTGTAGCCTCTCCCCGATGTTATTCAATCTGTATATTGAGCAAGCAGTAAAGGAAACAAAAGAAAAATTCGGAGTAGGTATTAAAACTCATGGAGAACAAGCAAAACCTTTGAGTTTCGCCGATGACACTGTAATTCTGTCAGAGACAGCAAAGGACTTGGAAGAGCAGTTGAACGGAATGGACAGTGTCTTGAAAGGAGGATTTAAGATGAACATCAACAAAAGCACAACGAGGATAATGGAATGTAGTCAAATTAAATCGGGTGATGCTGAGGGGATTAGATTAGGAAATGAGACACTTAAAGTAGTAAAGGAGTTTTGCTATTTAGCGAGTAAAATAACTGATGATGGTCGAAGTAGAGAGGATATAAAATGTAGACTGGCAATGGCAAGGAAAGCGTTTCTGAAGAAGAGAAATTTGTTAACATCGAGTATAGATTTAAGTGTCAGGAAGCCGTTTCTGAAAGTATTTGTATGGAGTGTAGCCATGTATGGAAGTGAAACATGGACGATAACTAGTTTGGACAAGAAGAGAATAGAAGCTTTCGAAATGTGGTACTACAGAAGAATGCTGAAGATAAGGTGGGTAGATCACGTAACTAATGAGGAGGTATTGAATAGGATTGGGGAGAAGTTTGTGGCACAAATTGACTAGAAGAAGGGATCGGTTGGTGGGAGAAGTTTTGAGGCATCAAGGGATCACAAATTTAGCATTGGAGGGTAGCGTGGAGGGTAAAAATCGTAGAGGGAGACCAAGAGATGAACACACTAAGCAGATTCAGAAGGATGTAGGTTGCTGTACGTACTGGGAGATGAAGAAGCTTGCACAGGATAGAGTAGCATGGAGAGCTGCATCAAACCAGTCTCAGGACTGAAGACCACAACAACAACAACATATTTACCGCGTCAGTTGCTAACGGTAGATTTGATTGTAGAAATGGATGCAGATACAAAAGATTTATCAATCTGTCACTCTTCAATACAGTGTCTCTTCAGGAGATGTCGAGCGCTGGGCACTACGAAAGTCTGGAAATGCTATTCAATTGGCAAACACAAAAAATGGGCCTAGTGCGTGAATGTTCGAACTTAAGCACACCCGCCGCTGGAACTAGTGAGAGGGGATGCTTGCATCCCATTGGCAGAGGCGTGACCGTTCGTGGCTGAAGGAAATGCGGCGTTGTAGCTGGGGGCGCGCATATTTGAAAGTGATATCGAGCGGGTAACAGCTGATACCGCCTCCATAAAGTCGCGAAATCATTCCACTAAACCAGAAGTTGGAAACTATTAGAGAAAGGGAATCGTGGTTTGTTGTAAAACGTTTAGCATATCTCACGCCTCTTTTTCTTCCTTTGTTGCACATTTGACTTGAAGTACATCGAAATGGCGGCAGAGCACGAGTCTGTCATCTGGTATGCACTCCAAATACACTCCTGGAAATGGAAAAAAGAACACATTGACACCGGTGTGTCAGACCCACCATACTTGCTCCGGACACTGCGAGAGGGCTGTACAAGCAATGATCACACGCACGGCACAGCGGACACACCAGGAACCGCGGTGTTGGCCGTCGAATGGCGCTAGCTGCGCAGCATTTGTGCACCGCCGCCGTCAGTGTCAGCCAGTTTGCCGTGGCACACGGAGCTCCATCGCAGTCTTTAACACTGGTAGCATGCCGCGACAGCGCGGACGTGAACCGTATGTGCAGCTGACGGACTTTGAGCGAGGGCGTATAGTGGGCATGCGGGAGGCCGGGTGGACGTACCGCCGAATTGCTCAACACGTGGGGCGTGAGGTCTCCACAGTACATCGATGTTGTCGCCAGTGGTCGGCGGAAGGTGCACGTGCCCGTCGACCTGGGACCGGACCGCAGCGACGCACGGATGCACGCCAAGACCGTAGGATCCTACGCAGTGCCGTAGGGGACCGCACCGCCACTTCCCAGCAAATTAGGGACACTGTTGCTCCTGGGGTATCGGCGAGGACCATTCGCAACCGTCTCCATGAAGCTGGGCTACGGTCCCGCACACCGTTAGGCCGTCTTCCGCTCACGCCCCAACATCGTGCAGCCCGCCTCCAGTGGTGTCGCGACAGGCGTGAATGGAGGGACGAATGGAGACGTGTCGTCTTCAGCGATGAGAGTCGCTTCTGCCTCGGTGCCAATGATGGTCGTATGCGTGTTTGGCGCCGTGCAGGTGAGCGCCACAATCAGGACTGCATACGACCGAGGCACAGAGGGCCAACACCCGGCATCATGGTGTGGGGAGCGATCTCCTACACTGGCCGTACACCACTGGTGATCGTCGAGGGGACACTGAATAGTGCACGGTACATCCAAACCGTCATCGAACCCATCGTTCTACCATTCCTAGACCGGCAAGGGAACTTGCTGTTCCAACAGGACAATGCACGTCCGCATGTATCCCGTGCCACCCAACGTGCTCTAGAAGGTGTAAGTCAACTACCCTGGCCAGCAAGATCTCCGGATCTGTCCCCCATTGAGCGTGTTTGGGACTGGATGAAGCGTCGTCTCACGCGGTCTGCACGTCCAGCACGAACGCTGGTCCAACTGAGGCGCCAGGTGGAAATGGCATGGCAAGCCGTTCCACAGGACTACATCCAGCATCTCTACGATCGTCTCCATGGGAGAATAGCAGCCTGCGTTGCTGCGAAAGGTGGATATACACTGTACTAGTGCCGACATTGTGCATGCTCTGTTGCCTGTGTCTATGTGCCTGTGGTTCTGTCAGTGTGATCATGTGATGTATCTGACCCCAGGAATGTGTCAATAAAGTTTCCCCTTCCTGGGACAATGAATTCACGGTGTTCTTATTTTAAATTTCCAGGAGTGTATGTGACAACACTGCGGCGGAATTATTGGCGGCAGTATGAGAAGGTACAACTGGCAAAAAGAGAAGCTTAATGATGTGGATGACAAACTTTAAGGAGACAGGCGGTGGCAAAGAAGATCATCACACGGCCCCCGCAATCCACATGTCACGCCATTAGCCTTCTTTTTTTTGTTGGGTTATGTCAAGGATCGTGCGTACACAACAACAGTCAATGAGATTGCTACCCTTGGTGCACGAATCAGTGAAGAAATCACGACTCCAGATGCTGCCATGTTGACCCATGCTAATATCGCCTTGATGTTGTGAGAGAGGCGAGTTGGGGCACAGACTGAAACTCTGGGAAAACAAAACTCCGAAAGCTGCTAAAAGATTTACAACAAACGACGATGCTCATTTTTTTGCTAGTAATAGAACCCAGTGTTTTCTGGATGTCAAGTAATCGTCTCGTACATAGGTAATTCAGCAGTTCCCCAGAGAAGTGTGGTAGGAATGCTGCTGAACTCCATGTACATACACGACACGTCGGCTAGGCTGCCAGCTAGTAGAGCTATGTGTAGGGGAGGGTGTCATCGTTGAATGGGTTTCAGGATGTCTTGAATAGAATGGCAGCGTGCTTTACACGTGGGTAGTTGTAAATTAGCGTGGATGAGTTAGAGAAACGTTCCTTTACTGTTAGAATACGTTATTAATTCTGTACTGATTGACTCAGTCACGCCTATTAAATATTCACGTTTGACATTTGAAACGTCCCCTTAGAAAAATTATACATGACTGTGCTTAAACTGACACACAGTATTTTTAGCGCAACGCAATCTGACTTTCAAAAATCCCTGCAAAAGAATGGCCCGGACTAACATTAACCTATACCTTTCACAAATCACTTACCTCACAAAAATCTTCGTTACTCGCACTACTGCAATACAGCGAGCGCCACTACTGCCAGCTAAATAAAAGATTCAAACTACGGAAGGCACTAACTACTGATAGGGATAGTTAGCAAATGAAAGATTTTAATAGAGAACAAACAATGTATTCACCTTAATATCATCAAAAGTCATAATATATATAGCAGTTCATGACATCCAGTCTTACAAATTTCAAACCTCCGCCATTTCTTTCCCCACATCCACCACTGCTGGCGGCTCACCTCCAACTGCGCAACGCTACGCGCTGTTCACATCCAGCTGCCCAACACTACAATGGCAGCGAACAATGCAAACTAGCCACAGACTGCATACAGCACAGCCAGTGATTTTCATACAGAGCGCTACGTGGCGTTACCAATACAAAAACCTAAACAGCTTACTTACACATTGCGAAACAACAAGAAGTGGAACAAGCATATGTCAGTTTTAGGGAAATATGGGGAGAGATATTGTAAAGTTCAGGGAAGCTATAAAGGAAAAGCGCGTACAGGTAACTGTGCAACCGATTCTTGAGTACTGCTGAAACGTTTGGGAACACCAACACTTCGGATTAGAGGAAGCCAGAGCAAGTCAGAGGTATCTCCTAGATTTGTGGCATCTAGGGAATCTTAACAGGAAAGCTCCATGTGTTTGAATTGGAATCCTTGTTATTACCCCTGGGACCACGTTAGGTGATGGTCTTAGATCATCGATGTCAGGAATAGGGTAGACCATCAAGCCTTGGGCGCGGGTGAGCTGTAGGTGGGTGGGACATGGCTTGCTTTGCACCTGAAGGCACTTATGAAGTACCGTTAACAAACAAGCATTTAGAGGGACTGCAATGGCTCCCGCACATGTAGTGCGTCTCGTCCGCTGCAGCTGTGGAGGCTCCGTGACGTCACGGCACGTTGGTCTCAGCTCGGTCGGTGTCATCCACGCTGACTCTGGTGTTAGCAGCTCAGGGCAGCGCCGTCGTTGACATCGCAGACTGCGCCCACCTGAGCGTTCACTGGTTCTGCATGGAGTGTGTGACCTCGAGCTGGGCGACACTGCGACCTTCGACGAGAGGAAGGCCCGCAGCATCGGAGCTCGTCTACGAGGATGGAAGGGGGCCGGCGGCTGTGGCGCGCCCCTCCGTGATGACGACTGTTACCTGCCTGCTTCCCGGCCCCACCGGCTAAGTCTCCCGGAGGGCTGATGTCAACGTCGCCCACAGCTTCCCACCAGTCTCAACTACGACAGGTGCACTGCGGCTTGCGATGACGAAGTCCTCCGGGCAGGACCCGCTGTTCCGTCAGAGTCCGAAGAACTCTCGATGAACAGATGATAGGCCGACACCGGCCTCACGTCCAGGTTGGTCAGCTGCGAACGGAGTATGTAACATGCCAGGCTGAATCCTTGTATTAGTGGCACTTAAAGTTCACGTCACAACCGGATGTATTGAAACATTTCCTCACCCAGTACGAGGTGCATTCAAGTTCTAAGGCCTCCGATTTTTTTTCTCAGGACTGGAAAGAGAAACATGCGCAATGTTTTAAAATCAGGCCGCGTTCATTGTCAATACGTCCCAGAGATGTCAGCACCGTACGGCAGATGGAATTTTACCACCAGCGGTGAGAACGAGAACTGTTTTAAATACTTAAAATGGCGACGTTTTCCTTACTTGAACAGCGTGCAGTCATTCGTTTTCTGAATTTGCTTGGTGTGAAACCAATTGAAATTCACCGACAGTTGAAGGAGACATGTGGTGATGGAGTTATGGATGTGTCGAAATTGCGTTCGTGGGTGCGACAGTTTAATGAAGGCAGAACATCTTGTGACAGCAAACCGAAACAACCTGGGGCTCGCACAACCCAGTCTGACGACACGATCGAGAAAGTGGAGAGAATTGTTTTGGGGGATCGCCGAATGACTGTTGAACAGATCGCCTCCAGAGTTGGCATTTCTGTGGGTTCTGTGCACACAATCCTGCATGACGACCTGAAAATGCGAGAAGTGTCATCCAGGTGGGTGCCACGAATGCTGACGGACGACCACATGGCTGCCCGTGTGGCATGTTGCCGAGCAATGTTGACGCGCAATGACAGCGTGAATGGGACTTTCTTTTCGTCGGTTGTGACAATGGATGAGACGTGGATGCCATTTTCCAATCCAGAAACAAAGCGCCAGTCAGCTCAATGGAAGCACACAGATCCACCGCCACCAAAAAAATTTCGGGTAACCGCCAGTGCTGCAAAAATGATGGTGTCCATGTTCTGGGACAGCGAGGGCGTAATCCTTACCGATTGCGTTCCAAAGGGCACTACGGTAACAGGTGCATCCTACGAAAATGTTTTGAAGAACAAATTCCTTCCTGCACTGCAACAAAAACGTCCGGGAAGGGCTGCGCGTGTGCTGTTTCACCGAGACAACGCACCCGCACATCGAGCTAACGTTACGCAACAGTTTCTTCGTGATAACAACTTTGAAGTGATTCCTCATGCTCCCTACTCACCTGACCTGGCTCCTAGTGACTTTTGGCTTTTTCCAACAATGAAAGACACTCTCCGTGGCCGCACATTCACCAGCCGTGCTGCTATTGCCTCAGCGATTTTCCAGTGGTCAAAACAGACTCCTAAAGAAGCCTTCGCCGCTGCCATGGAATCATGGCGTCAGCGTTGTGAAAAATGTGTACGTCTGCAGGGCGATTACGTCGAGAAGTAACGCCAGTTTTATCGATTTCGGGTGAGTAGTTAATTAGAAAAAAAAATCGGAGGCCTTAGAACTTGAATGCACCTCGTAGAGAGTGCGCAGTGTTCCTGACCTACCTTGCTTTGCTTATTCAATATTGTCTTCTCGGTAGCTGCGTCCGTCTCACCCAAATCACACTGCAATTAAGAAGCCAGGATCCTAGATCATATTTTCCAAAATCAAAAGTCAAGACCGTATTCATCGTTCAACACTTATGACAACCACAGTGCGATGTATTTGTTATCACTCACACACACAATATTCATGTGACCAGGCCACTTACACTTAATAATCGTCACATTAGTGGGGTCAAAAACTTCCAGTCTTTAACAATGTTCACAATACGCGTTAAATGTTCAAAGCCGAATACAGTTAAACTTTTTTGGTACCTACCCGAGAAAGTTAAGCTTCTGTTTCAATTATTATCACACCGCATTCCGGCACCGACTTGCCGCAGTTTTGCTCCATGAGAATCTGACCGAGAACTAACTGAGAACTGCACCAGCTCGGACCCTATATAGGCGAGTGCTTCAATATTTAACTATTTCTGTTAATATATTATAGTTTATAATTTCCCAGGGTTAAAATGATCCTTTCTAATTGGTTTTGAAGTTAACTATTGGGTTTTATTACTTAAATAATATGAGTGAGCTGTATCAGTTTAAATACGTAGAACTAACTTATGCATCCGCAGTGGGAATCCCCGACTTATAACCATGCCTGCCCTCTTGAACAATAATTTTTACTTATTCAGATTCACTTAATTCTTAATTAATGCACTTACAAAGTTGACACTGGAGTCATTTTACGTAGAAAAATATAGGTAGCAAAAGTATCAAAAGAGATCTCAGAATTATTCAGTAGTTTGGTCACAATTGACACTGAAAGTCATACAGGCTACAGATTTCAAGTCTTAATATCTATTTAAGTAATAGGCTTTAGGTTAATTTAAACACTTCGCTGGAATCAGTGAAATTTAGGCTTTCTTTTGGATGCAGTCTTATAGCTGAATTCGATCTATTAGCTCACTCGAATTCTACTTGATATGTATTGCACAATATACGTCATTGTTCATAACTTTTAATAGAATGCATTTCCAATAAAACTAATTAGCTCATTACTTTCAGAGTACAAATGGTTCAAATGGCTCTGAGCACTATGGGACTCAACTGCTGTGGTCATAAGTCCCCTAGAACTTAGAAGTACTTAAACCTAACTAACCTAAGGACATCACACACATCCACGCCCGAGGCAGGATTCGAACCTGCGACCGTAACGGTCGTGCGGTTCCAGACTGTTGCGCCTTTAACCGCTCGGCCACTCCGGTCGGCTTCAGAGTACACATTAGAATGTTCTGAAATAATAGATTTTACTAGGGAAATTTTATTTAAACTATTTATGAATTCTGTGCTATGACGCTGATGGCCACAGAATCTGTAGTCGGAATCTGAGCAGTGAAAATAAAAAAAAAAATAAAAGTTCATTGCTTAACTAAGTTACTGAAGGAGTGTAAAACCAAAACAGGATAGCAGTGGGCAACCCTGCTTCGTTACAAGTAGAAGTAGATCAAACTACCAGATAGGAGCAATGTTTATACAGCAACTGTCTCACATGTGTTGACATTGCGAGGCGACAATGACTTCACTTGGCCTGCTTTTCTAGACTGATGAAGTTTACGGACACTTTGGCTGTAGTTGAAAGGTGTCTTAACTTCGCTTTTTAGAAACAGATCTGGATGTATACTGCATTGACAATGCTTTGAACAATCGTTCTTATGTCTGACTTATAACTTGTTACTTCATTCACTCAGCATGGTCAACACATTTATGGCCTCCTTCTCTCTCTCTGATGTCATTCTGTTGTATTGTCACTTTGGACAACCAAGTCTTATAATGTGTAGCAATTAACTTTGTCTTGTGGCCACATTGCATGTAATAACAGTAATCCTGCCTTATTAGCATTCCACCTGGCCTTCGTGCAGTAACCTGATTTACTTCTAAAATTCTACTGCACTCCCACACATATTATTTCGGCGTGCTCTGCTTTAAAATTCTACTCCACTCCCAAGCGTATTATTTCGGGGCGATTCATCTTGGAAGAAAGAATATGATTTTTTCATAAAATGCTATTGGAGGAGTTTAGAGACAAATATTTCAGAGAGATTGCAGCACTATCCTAATGCTTCCAACATATAACTCGCGCATGGACCCTAAGGACAGAATAAGGGAAATTAGGGTTCACAAGGGGCCATGCTGGTAGGAGCTTTTCCTTCGCTCAGTTAACGAGTGGGACAGGAATATGACTTACTAACCGTGCTTCGAAATTTTCTCTGCCATGCACTATACAATATTTTCGGATTATTTATGTGCGAGGGCGGTTCAGAAAGTAACCTCCGATTGGTCACAGTGCGGGTTGTGGGGGGAGTAGCGACGCCATCTGTGCGTTCACGCACTCAACAGGTCAGTCGGCGTCAAGCCGTGGTCGAGTGAACGTCGTACCTGCGCTAGTTTAGTTTTTGTGGCAGTTTGAAATGTGTGCTGCAATAGAAAACCCCGCCAAATGTGAAGTGCGTGCTGTCATAAGGTTTTTTACAGCCAAAGGATATTCTGCAGCAGCTATTCATCGTGAGCTTTGTGCCGTGTACGGACCGAGAGTTATGAGTGAAGGAGTTGTCCGTGAATGGGTACGTTTATTTAAAAGTGGACGAGAAAACGTTCATGATGAAGAGAGGAGTGGTAGACCATCATTGGTGACTGACGAACTCGTTCAGACAGTTGATGCAAAAGTTCGTGAAAATCGACGTTTCTCAATGTCGGAGTTGTCTACTGGTTTTCCACAGATTTCTAAGACTCTCTTGTACGTGATAGTGACAGCAAGATTGGGTTACCGTAAGTTCTGTGCACGATGGGTGCCCAAAATTCTTACCGACCACCACAAAACTCAAAGAATGGCCTCTGCATTAGACTTTCTGTCACGTTATGAGGACGAAGGAGAACCATTGTTAAACAGAATCGTGACTGGTGACGAAACCTGGATTAAGTACGTGAACCCTGAGACAAAAGAACAATCAAAGATGTGGGCACATTCAAATTCGCCTACCAAACCAAGAAAAGCCTCGCAAGATTTTTCTGCCAGAAAACTGATGGCAACGGTGTTTTGGGATGCCAAAGGGGTGTTGTTGGTTGAATTCATGGAACGTGGTACGACCATTAATCAAGACGTGTACTGTGAAACAATAAAAAAGTTACGACGGGCTATACAGAACAAACGCCGTGGTATGCTGACTTCCGGTATCGTTTGTTTGCACGATAACGCCCGTCCTCACTCTGCTCGCAGAACAACGGCCCTTCTTGAGTCCTTCAAGTGGGACGTTATCAACCATCCACCTTACAGCCCAGACCTGGCGCCAAGTGATTATCACCTCTTCATGCATTTGAAGAAATGGCTCGGGTCACAGCGGTTTGATGACGACGAAGAGCTCAAAGATGCGGTCACAGGCTGGCTCCAGGCACAAGCGGGTGATTTTATTGCAGAAGGAATTTCAAAGCTTGTGAAGAGATACGATAAGTGCCTCAATCGCTATGGAGACTATGTAGAAAAATAGTGCAAAGATGTAGTTGTAAGATGTATATATTAAAATATTTTTATTTAACTTGGTGTATTTTTTTAAATCAACCGGAGGTTACTTTCTGAACGGCCCTCGTAGATATACAGGGTGGTCCATTGATTGTGACCGGTCCAAATATCTCACGACATAAACATCAAACGAAAATGCTACAAAGAACGATACTCGTCTAGCTTCAAGGGGGAAACCATATGGCGCTATGGTTGGCCCGCTAGATGGCGCTGCCATAGGTCAAACGGATATCAACTGCATTTTTTTAAATAGGAACCCCCATTTCAATTACATATTGGTGTAGTACGTAATTAGTTGGACCACTTTATCCGCTTTGTGATAGATGGCGCTTTAATAGTCACAAACGTATAAGTACATTGTATCACGTAACATTCCGCCAGTGCGGACAGCATTTGCTTCGTGATACATTACCAGTGTTAAAATAGACCGTTTACCATTTCTGGAAAAGGTCGACATCGTGTTGACGTATAGCTATTGTGATCAAAATGCCCAACGGGCGTGTGCTATGTATGTTGTTCGGTATCCTGGACGACATCATCCAAGTGTCCGGACCGTTCGCCGGATAGTTACGTTATTTAAGGATACAGGAAGTGTTCAGCCACATGTGAAACGTCAACCACGACCTGCAACAAATGATGGTGCCCGAGTAGGTGTTTTAGCTGCTGTCGCGGCTAATCCTAACATCAGTAGCAGACAAATTCCGCGAGAATCGGAAATCTCAAAGACGTCGGTGTTGAGAATGCTACATCAACATCGATTGCACCCGTACCATATTTCTACGCACCAGGCATTGCGCTCTGAGCACTATGGGACTTAACTTCTGAGGTCATCAGTCCCCTAGAACTTAAAACTATTTAAACCTAACTAATCTAAGGACATCACACACATCCATGCCCGAGGCAGGATTTGAACCTGCGACCGTAGCGGTCGCACGGTTCCAGACTGTAGCGCCTAGAACCGCTCGGCCACCCCGGCCGGCCTGGATGTCTGGCACATAGCTCGCGTGCGGTTGAAGCGGTATTGAATAGCATATTTCATGACAGGTGGATTGGTCGTCGAAGCACCATACCGTGGCCCGCACGTTCACCGGATCTGACGTCCCCGGATTTCTTTCTGTGGGGAAAGTTGAAGGATATTTGCTATCGTGATCCACCGACAACGCCTGACAACATGCGTCAGCGCATTGTCAATGCATGTGCGAACATTACGGAAGACGAAATACTCGCTGTTGAGAGGAATGTCGTTACACGTATTGCCAAATGCATTGAGGTTGACGGACATCATTTTGAACATTTATTGCATTAATGTGCTATTTACAGGCAATCACGCTGTAACAGCATGCGTACTCAGAAATGATAAGTTCACAAAGGTTCATGTATCACATTGGAACAACCGAAATAAAATGTTCAAACGTACCTAAGTTCTGTATTTTAATTTAAAAAAACCTACTTGTTACCAACTGTTCGTCTAGAATTGTGAGCCATATGTTTGTGACTATTACAGCGCCATCTATCACAAAGCGAAAAAAGTGGTCCAACTAAAACATTTCTTTACGTACTACTCGAATATGTAATAAAAAATGGGGGCACCTATTTAAAAAAACGCTGTTGATACCCGTTTGACCTATGGCAGCGCCATCTAGCGGGTCAACCATAGCGCCATCTGGTTTCCCCCTTCAAGCTAGACAAGTTTCGCTCTTTGTAGTTTTTTCGTTTGACGCTTATTCCTTGAGATATTTGGCCCGGTCACGATCAATGGACCACCCTGTATATGTATGGTAGAAGCAGGTGTAGATGCGCGCTAGATTTAAGGTGCACGTGTGGATGTAGCTCTAGCTGTAGATGTACATATTTGTGCAGATGTAAGTGCTTGCTGGTTTAGATAATCTGAACAGACAGTCTCTACATGATGGACCATAGTCCTTCTTGATGCAACATCATGTGTCGTACTCCACTCTTCGAGGAATGTGCCAGTCTTCTCAGAGTAAAGAACGGCACCATTGCTTCGCTGGATCCCACATTAGCTTGACTCACCATCCGAAGAACTGCTCTAGGATTTGGTGGTTGACAGCTTTCTCGTCAGAGTCGTCCACCTACAATTATTTATTGTTTGGCGGCTCGCATACGCAAGGCGTGGATCAGTCCTCCTCAGGATATGTGTCACAGCCGTACTTGGCTCCTGCATGAATATGTAGACACATGGGAGCATCACACAATTTTGTATTTCCAAAGTCAGAGATCGTGTTCAGTTCTAAGTTCCTAGTCACTTTTACAGTGGAGTGTACCTACTATGGTACAGGTCATTTCCGACACGCATATCCTTTCTGTTGCATTTGTCACACAGTTGGGAAACAAATGATAAAATAGGATTTTAGTCGGTTCGGAAACATTAAAAATACAGTGTATTTGACGGTTAGAGGAAGTAAAACAAGAATTTGTATAAGAAAGTGCTTATTTTCATAACTGTGTTACACAGTGAAGTCACCAGCACAAGAATAGACACTATATGGTTCTGCTGATTAACAAAGTAAAAAAATAATTAAATATATCGTGTTTCCTGGTAGTAGGATGTACTGCAGTCCTTCATACAGTTGTAACCGTAGACCCTGGAACAGGACGACCACAGACGCCGCCCGGAATGTGTTTCGTGTAATTACTCTCCCGTCATCACCTCCATAAACTCTGCAACCAGACAGAAAAAAAATCATAAAAATATGTTCCACAAAAGTGAGCCTAACTATCATGAGTAGAGAATGACAAATTCACAATGTTAAAGAAAATACACACGAGTGCACACATACATATTTTTATTTTTGTGTGGGAAATGGGCATATTTGTCATGGAAAAAAATTAAAAATAGCTGGTACAGTCCGGTTCCGCCGGAAGTCTTCTGGAGGTTTCCTTGGTTGTAAGGTATATGCTGAAGCTGGTAATTCCCTACCGACTACTCCTAACTGGGAGCCAAATAGCGCCATTTCCAGCTGGTGGGGATTTGTCTGAAAAGACTCAGCCCACTGTGCTGTCATGAGAAGGAAATGAAACATGGTAACACCATCAGAAAGCGGAATAGAATGCGCCACACGATTTACATGGGCAGATCTCAATGGACTGTCCTGAAGTTTGGACAGGACAGCTGAATCACAAACATAATACGTGCAATGAGATGATATTCAGGCTATGTCGCATATTTCCCATGGTCAGTAATTGGCTACTTCAGCCGGGCGTGTTACGTTTATAAACCTGTGATAGAGTAAATAGCTCGCGTATCAATAAAATTCGGATGCTTCTGTTAAAGCAAAACGTTCACTTTAAACCTTGCTTTCGACAAGACATTCAATGCTACAGTAACCAGCCACTAATTAGTACGCTTTCAGCTTTTTCTGTACGGTCACAGCAAGAATACTACTTTCCCAGTAAGCACGAAATATCATCTGCAACAAATGTTCAACATCGAGAAAATAACAAATTCCAGAAAAAGCTCCGTTTATAGTCTTTTGTAGTTCTGAACAGTACAACATGCTGGGGATTAATTTTTCGGGTTAGTGTAGTTGAGATCCGCAATGAATCAACGCTGTCAAGTAGGTTGTGGTTTTTACTGGTGTTCGAATTTTGATCACGCAGATTGTCGAGTTGGTGCCCAGTCTAGAACTCCGATATCCATCACGTCACGAGTTAAAATAAGGAAGTATGCAGGAAGTTTTGTTAATAATGGCCACACATTATTTCTTCTACTTAGCTGATATTTTACAAGTAAGATGACACAGGAGACGAATAAACATACGAAATCGTTTATAATTACCGACTCATCATATGGCATATAATTAATGATACGGGATAATCTCACACCGAAGTCAAATTGTAAATGACTTGCGACCCGCCCCGCCCTCGCACTGGTGTACTAAGTAACTACGGCCCCATGATCTGTCCAGTGCACAGACAATAAATTATTTACTCAAACCAGACTAACGAATAAGTCTGTGTAATAGTGCAAACTATATCAAAACTCTACAGTAGTTCCTGAGATTAGCGTTCACATACAGACAGAAAAAGGCGGGGACGGACTTTATAACACATATAGAAGAGACAATCATTACAAAACCATTCTATTTGATATCCAAGATACACTTAAGAGCCAAAGAAACTGGTACACCTACCTAATATCGTGTAGGGCTCGGAGATATGCCGCAACACGACGTGGGATGGATTCGACTAACGTCTGAAGTCGTGCTGGAGGAAACTGGCACAATGAATCCTGCAGGGCTGTCCGTAAATCCATAAAAGTACGAGGGGGTCGCGATCTCTTCTGAACAGCACATTGCAAGGCATGCCAGATATGCTCAATAATGTTCATGTCTGGCGAGTTTGATGGGCACTTATAAGAGTGCTCCTGGAGCCACTCTGTAGCAATTCTGGACGTGTGGGCTCCTGCTAGAATTGCCCAAGTCAGTCGGAATGCCAAATGGACACGAATGGATGCAGGTGATCAGACAGCACGCCTACGTACGTGTCACCTGCCAGAGTCGTATCTAGACGTATCAGGGGTCCCATATCACTCCAACTGCACACGCCCCACACCATTACAGAGCCACCACCAACTTGAGCAGTCCCCTAAAGACATGAAGTCTCCATCGATTCATGTGGTTGTCTCCATACCCGTACACATCAATTCCGCTCGATACAATTTGAAACGAGACTCGTCATGTTTAGGTCATCAACAGACCAATTTAGATGTTGACGAGTCCAGGCACGCCGTAAAGCTTTGTGTCCCGCAGTGATCAGGGTGCACGAGTGGGCCTTCGGCTCCGAAAGCCCATATCGATGATGTGTCGTTGAATGCTTCGTACGCTGACATATGTTGATGGCCCAGCATTGAAATCTGCAGCAATTCGCGGAAGGGTTGCACTTCCGCCACGTTGAACGATTCTCTTCAGTCGTCGTTGGTCCCGTTCTTGCAGGATCTGCCGCAGCGATGTCGGAGATTTGATGTTTTACCGGATTCCTGGTACTCACGGTACACTCGTGAAACGGTCGTAGGGGAAAATCCCCACTTCATCACTATCTCGCAGATGCTGTGCCCCATAGCTAGAGCGCCACCTGTATCACCACGTTGAAATTCCCTTAAAGCTTGAGACCTGCCATTGTAGCAGTAGTAACAGATCTAATAACTGCGCCAGATACTTGTTGTCTCATAGAGGCGTTGCCGATGGCAGCGCTGTATTTTGCCTGTTTACATTTCTTTGTATTTGAATACCAGTCTCTTTGGCGCATTAAGTGTGTAACGGCACTAGTTAGATCCGTAATTCTACATACGAGAATATGAAGCATTTTGCTGGTCTCTGGATGGAAGGTAAATGAGACGTGACAGGTTCTTCCTACTACGTCTACGTTCACATTGAATGGAAATCTATTAAATCGTACGAAATATTATCAGAGAGACGAGCGCGAAGTAACTAAATGCGATCACGACGATATTTTCATTTAAACTACCCAGGGCGGTCTTCTATTTACTAATGTCCCACATGCCACAGCTGCGAGAAATGAGTAAGCCTACAGCACGAATGATCACATTAAAATCACGTGAATTGCGAAAGGAAAGGAGTTTAAAATTTCATAAACAAACACTTATTTAATTCAGGAATAAACCAGTGCACAATTGTTTTGTAAATACCTGTGGGAACAGTTTCTGACGGACAAAGGCTGCCTAACCAAAACACGCTCTACACACGTAAATGAATTAAGTAGAACCGAAAAGTGACCGTAAGACAATTATTGAGTGTTAGGTCTAAACGAAAACCTATCGAAAGCTGCTTTATGATCAAAGATCAACTCAGTGCCTAAATCCAAACCACATCAGTAAGCTCAAGGAAGATATCGTCCTGTGCTTACGAGATGCTGACCAAAAGTAAAGTGCCTTCCCGTTCGTAAATTTCGGCAGGATCATCCTCCTCGACAACTGCGTGGGGGGGCAATGATAGCACTGTAATTATGTTAGAGACGTCAAATAACTTCGAAGAGCAGTCGAATGGAATGAATAATGTCTTGAAAAGCAATTATAACATAATCATCCTCAAATATAAAACTGGCTTAACGGAATGCAGTCAAATTAATTCAGAAACGCTTTTCTTCGTGTTCATCTGAAAAGACCGCCCGTCGCCACACAGTGGGAGTTGAGTTGTTGAATTGGCGTGCAAATTCCAGCCTGTGAACAGCAGTCAGCATTGGTATAGGAACCAGGCACCTGGTGCAGGGGCCCATACGCAGTGGCGTTTGTTGAGCGCTCGTTGAACATACGCTGTTGGCAGCCACTCGGTTCGTCTGGCGGTCAGTTGCTCAACAGCTGCACCTCTGCACATCTCCGCAGCTGCCATTCACCCCTGTGCACCACAGTTACTTCGGCGCCGTTTTTGGATAGCGCTATTTTTTCATCCACGGCAAATGTAACCCAAAGCGGCACGTTGTTTACAGACTTCGCCGTTTGGAAAATTCTTCCACCGTAGGCGCGAAAGCCAATGATTGTGCCCTTTTAGACGTCAGATGACTCGCTCCGTTTCCAAAATACGACAAGGACTGCATTGTTTTCTGCGTCTCCCCGACATACTTTATACAGCTTCCACTGCTAGTGCTTGCGCCTGCCGTTGTGAGTGGCTACTGAACGTTGACGTCGATCATAGGCACTTCCACGTTAATGTGGCTGGACCGTGTGTTTACGTAACGTGAAACGGAAAGACGTGCTTCGTTTGAAAATCTTCCTTTTTTCTCATAACAATAAAAATACACTGAAGCGCCAAAGAAACTGGTATAGGCGTGCGTATTCAGATACAGTGATATGCAAACAGGCAGAATACGGCGCTGCGGTCGGCAATGCCTATAAAAGACAACGAATGTCTGGAGAAGTTGTTACATCGGTTACTGCTGCTGGCAGAAAACCCAAAGAGATTCTGGTCATACATAAAGCACACCAGTGGCAAGACACAATCAACACCTTCACTGCGCGATCACAACGGTGAAGTCACTGATGACAGTGCCACTAAAGCAGAGTTATTAAACACGATTTTCTGAAACTCCTTCAGCAAAGAAGACGAAGTAAGTATTCCTGAATTCCATTCAAGAGCAACTGCCAAGATGAGAAACGTAGAAGTAGATATCCTCGGAATAACGAAGCAGCTTAAATCACTTAATAAAGGCAAGGCCTCCGGTCCACATTGCATACCAGTCAGGTTCCACTCAGAGTATGCTGATAAAATAGCTCCATATTTAGCAATTATGTACAAGCACTTCCTGACAGAAAGATCCGTACCTAAGGGCTGGAAAATTGCTCAAGTCACACCAATACCCAAAAAGGGAAGTAGGAGTAATCCACTGAATTACAGCCCTATATCACTAACGTCGATATGCAGTACGGTTATGGAACATATAATGTATTCAAACATTCCGAAGTACCTCGAAGAAACCGATTTATTGACATATAGTCAGCACGGATTCAGAAAATATCGTTCTTTTGAAACACTACTGGCTCTTTATACCCATGAAGTAATAAGTGCTATCGACAGGTGACGTCAAATTGATTCCGTATTTTTAGATTTCCAGAAGGCTTTCGACACCGTTCCTCGCAAGCGTCTTCTAACTAAACTGAGTGCCTACGGAGTATCGCCTCAGTTGGGCGACTGGATTCGTGATGTCCTGTCAGAAAGGTCACAGTTCATAGTAACAGACAGAAAGTCATCGAGTAAAACAGAAATAATATCCGGCGTTCCCCAAGGAAGTGTTATAGGCCCTCTGTTGTTCCTGATCTATGTTAACGACATAGGAGACAATCTGAGTAGCCGTCTTAGATTGTTTGCAGGTGATGCTGTCATTTACAGTCTTGTAAAGTCATCATATGATCAAAACTTGCAAAATGATTTAGGTAAGATATCTGTATGGTGCGAAAAATGGCAACTGACCCTGACTAAAGAAAAGTATGAAGTTATTCACATGAGTACTAAAAGAAACCAGCTTAATTTCGATTGCGCGATAAGTCACACAAATCTTAAGGCTGTAAATTCAGCTAAATACTTAGGGATTACAATTACAAATAACCTAAATTAGAACGATCACATAGATAATATTGTGGATAGAGCAAACGAAAGACGGCGATTCATTGGCAGAACGTTTAGAAGGTGCACCAGGTCTACCAAAGAGACTGCTTACACTACGCTTGTCCGCCCTACTCTGGAGTACTGCTGTGCTGTGTGGGATCCGCATCGGTTGGGACTGATGGATGACATCGAAAAAGAACAAAGAAGGGCAGCTCGTTTTGTATTATCGGGAATAGGGGAGGGAGATAGTGCCACAGGCATGATACGTGAATTGGAGTGGCAATCATTAAAACAAAGGCGTTTTTCGTTGAGTCGGGATCTTCTCATGCAATTTCAAAGACCAGTTTTCTCCTCCGATAGCGAAAACATTCTGTTGCCACCCACCTACATAGGGAGAAATGATCATCACGATAAAATAAGAGAAATCAGAGCTCCCACAGAAAAATTTAAGTGCTCGTTTTTCCTGCGTGCCGTTCGAGAGTGGAACGGTAGAGAGAGACAGCTTGATGGTGGTTCATTGAACCCTCTGCCAGGCACTTTATTGTGAATAGCAGAGTAATCACGTAGGTGTAGATGACTGCACGACACAAAGCTTTACGCCTCGCCTCGGCCCGTCAGCACCGATATTGGACTGTTGATGACTGGAAACATGTTACCTGGTAGGGCTAGCCTCGTTTAAAATTGTATCGAGCGGATGGACGTGTACGGGTACGGAGACAGCCCCATCCTGTCTGATCACCTGCACCCATGCATGTCCATTGTGCATTCCGACGGCACTTGGGCTATTCTAGCACGACAATGCGACACCCCACACATCCATAATTGCTACAGAATGGCTCCAGGAACAGTGTTTTGAGTTTAAACACTTCCGCTGGCCACCAAACGCCCGCAGACATGAACATTATTTGAGCATATCTGGGATGCTTTGAAACGTACCGTTCAGGAGAGATCTCCACCCCCACGTACTCTTACGGATTTATGGACACACCTGCAGGATTCACGATGTCAGTTCTCTCCAGCACTACTTCAGACATTAGTCGAGTCCATGCCACGTCGTGCTGCGGCACTTCTGCATGCTCGTGGGGGGCCTACACGATATCAGGAAGCTGTACCGGTTTCTTTGGCTCTTCAGTGTATATGATTTAAAAGAATTACTGCTGTCAACCGGTACTGTACATTGAATTAAATTCAGTGGCAACAAGTGAAATACTATCCTGGACCGGGGCTCAACCCCAAATTTCTCGTTTTACGCGAGCGGTTGCCTTAGTCGCTTCGGCTATCCGGACATGCTTCCCTTCCAATCCTAATTCCCAACTTATAACTCACTTAATGCAGGGTGTTTATAAATGAATATTGGGGTTTTAACGCTTTATAATATTTATTGTATTAAACTTACCGTTATAAATGATGTGTGAAATGAAAGAGCAACTCAAACAGTTTTACCAAGAACCTTATACCTCACTGGCATAGCGAAGTGCGCGATTGGTTGAACTTCACTGTAGCCAAGCGCTGGATAGGCCGCAAGGGGCCCAGTGACAGGGCTTGCTTTGCATGGCCTCCACGTTCACCCGACCTAACGCCATGCGATTTTCTACATCTACATTTATACTTCGCAAGCCACCGAACGGTGTGTGGCGGAGGGCACTTTACGTGCCACTGTCATTACCTCCCTTTCCTGTTCCAGTCGCGTATAGTTCGCGGGAAGAACGACTGCCGGAAAGCCTCCGTGCGCGCTCTAATCTCTCTAATTTTACATTCGTGATCTCCTCGGGAGGTATAAGTAGGGGGAAACGATATATTCGATACCTCATCCAGAAACGCACCCTCTCGAAACCCGGAAAGCAAGCTACACCGCGATGCAGAGCGCCTCTCTTGCAGAGTCTGCCACTAGAGTTTGCTAAACATCTCCGTAACGCTATGACGCTTATCAAATTACCCTGTGACGAAACGCGCCGCTATTCTTTGGATCTTCTCTATCTCCTCTGTCAACCCGATCTGGTACGGATCCCACACTGATGAGCAATACTCAAGTATAGGTCGAACGAGTGTTTTGTAAGCCACCTCCTTTGTTGATGGGCTACATCTTCTAAGGACTCTCCCAATGAATCTCAACCTGGCACCCGCCTTAGCAACAATTAATTTTATATGATCATTCCACTTCAAATCGTTCCGCACGCATACTGCCAGATATTTTACAGAAGTATCTGCTACCAGTGTTTGTTCCGCTATCATATAATCATACAATAAAGGATCCTTCTTTCTATGTATTCGCAATACATTACATTTGTCTATGTTAAGGGTCAGTTGCCACTCCCTGCACCAAGTGCCTATCCGCTGCAGATCTTCCTGCATTTCGCTACAATTTTCTAATGCTGCAACTTCTCTGTATACACAGCATCATCCGCGAAAAGCCACATGGAACTCCCGACATTATCTACTAGGTCATTTATAAATATTGTGAACAGCAATGGTCCCATAACACTCCCCTGTGGCACGCCAGAGGTTACTTTAACGTCTGTAGACTTCTCTCCATTGAGAACAACATGCTGTGTTCTGTTTGCTAAAAACTCTTCAATCCAGCCACACAGCTGGTCTGATATTCCGTAGGCTCTTACTCTCTTTATCAGGCGACAGTGCGGAACTGTATCGAACGCCTTCCGGAAGTCAAGGAAAGTGGCATCTACCTTGGAGCCTATATCTAATATTTTCTGGGTCTCATGAACAAATAAAGCGAGTTGGGTCTCACACGATCGCTGTTTCCTGAATCCATGTTGATTCCTACAGAGTAGATTCTGGGTTTCCAGAAATGACGTGATACGCGAGCAAATGACATGTTCTAAAATTCTATAACAGATCGACGTCAGGGATGTAGGCCTATAGTTTTGCGCATCTGCTAGACGACCCTTCTTGAAGACTGGGACTACCTGTTCTCTTTTCCAATCATTTGGAACCTTCCGTTCCTCTAGAGACTTGCGGTGCACGGCTGTTAGAAGGGGGACAAGTTCTTTTCCTTTGGGGCTTCATCAAGGATCCTGTGTACGCGCCTCCGCTACCAGCAGACCTCCCTGAATTAAGAAACCGGATTGAAGCAGCTGTTGCTACAATCACTGAAGACACACTTATCAACGTTTGGGATGAACTCGGCTGTAGACTTGATGTGTGTCGTGTGACAAATGGCGCTCACATTGAACATTTATAAGGTTCTTGGCAAAACTGTTTGAGTTTCTCTTTCATTTGACATATCATTTATAACTGTAAGTTTAATACAATAAACATTATAAAGCGTTAAAACGCCGATATTCATTTATAAACACCCTGTATGTAGCGTCCGTCGTCCAATATCCTCATCGCACATAGTGCGCATCTATACTACATCTACATACATCTACATACATACTCCGCAATGCAGCATACGGTGCGTGGCGGAGGGTACCTCGTACCACAACTAGCATCTTCTCTCCCTGTTCCACTCCCAAACAGAACGAGGGAAAAATGACCGCCTATATGCCTCTGTACGAGCCCCAATCTCTCTTTTCTTATCTTTGTGGTCTTTCCGCGAAATGTAAGTTGGCGGCAGTAAAATTGTATTGCAGTCAGCCTCAAATGCTGGTTCTCTAAATTTCCTCAGTAGCGATTCACGAAAAGAACACCTCCTTTCCTCTAGAGACTCCCACCCGAGTTCCTGAAGCATTTCCGTAACACTCGCGTGATGATCAAACCTACCAGTAACAAATCTAGCAGCCCGCCTCTGAATTGCTTCTATGTCCTCCATCAATCCGACCTGATAGGGATCCCAAACGCTCGAGCAGTACTCAAGAATAGGTCGTATTAGTGTTTTATAAGCGGTCTCCTTTACAGATGAACCACATCTTCTAAAAATTCTACCAATGAACCGAAGACGACTATCCGCCTTCCCCAAAACTGCCATTACATGCTTGTCCCACTACATATCGCTCTGCAATGTTACGCCCAAATATTTATTCAACGTGACTGTGTCAAGCACTACACTACTAATGGAGTATTGAAACGTTAACAAACTGCCTATTGGCTTCTGTCTCGGGTTCTTCGGCCGACGTTCATCTAATGATTTTTCTGACGTTTCGCCAGCACGAGTGGCTGGCATTGTCAAAGCTTCACCCTCCATTGCCGGTGGTGAACTGGAGCCGAGCTCGCGGCCGCAGACTATATGTACCTGGCGCGCCAACGTCCGAGGGCTTCTCCGCGGTCATTTCCGGTGCGGTTCTCCTCTTGCTACCTGCGACGGTCGTTCGCTGCAGTACGGGAAGCCAGGATCCCTTTACCTTAAGGCTTTCCTCTTTCTTGTTCAAACTGTTCGCGTGTTTTTGTATTTCTACAGCTTCTCTGAACAAGCGCGTGTGATAGTGGTTCTCTACAGCCAGAACTTCCGTATCGGCGAATTTTATTACGTGGTCGGTCTCATTCAGTGCGTGTCCTGCCACGGCCGATTTCTCCACCTGCCCCAACCTGCAATGTCGCTTATGCTCTTTGATCCTGGTGTTAATGGATCGTCCAGTCATTCCGACATAAACTTTTCCGCATGTGCATGGTATGCGGTATATTCCCGACATTGCAAGTGGGTCTCTTTTCTCCTTCGCCGATCTAAGACACTCTTTGATCTTCCTTGTCGGTTTGAAAACCGTCTTTACGCCATGTTTGCGCAATATACGGCCGATTCTGTCCGTCACTCTGGGAATGTATGGCAGAAAGGCCGTACCCGACATTTCTTTTTCTGGTTCCTTACTTCGCCGAGTGTTTGGCTCAGTTACACTTCTAATATAATTTGTGGAGTACCCATTGCTTCTCAGGAGAGTTTCCAGGTGTTGCATTTCTCGATTGAGGTGTTGCGGCTCACATATTCGTCCTGCTCTCGTTACGAGCGTACTAATCATGCCTCTTTTCTGGAGAAGGAGAAAAGAGACCCACTTGCAATGTCGGGAATATACCGCATACCATGCACATGCGGAAAAGTTTATGTCGGAATGACTGGACGATCCATTAACACCAGGATCAAGGAGCATAAGCGACATTGCAGGTTGGGGCAGGTGGAGAAATCGGCCGTGGCAGAGCACGCACTCAATGAGACCGACCACGTAATAAAATTCGCCGACACGGAAGTTCTGGCTGTAGAGAAGCACTATCACACGCGCTTGTTCAGAGAAGCTGTAGAAATACAAAAACACGCGAACAGTTTGAACAAGAAAGAGGAAAGCCTTAAGGTAAAGGGATCCTGGCTTCCCGTACTGCAGCGAACGACAGTCGCAGGTAGCAAGAGGAGAACCGCACCGGAAATGACCGCGGAGAAGCCCTCGGACGTTGGCGCGCCAGGTACATATAGTCTGCGCCCGCGAGCTCGGCTCCAGTTCACCACCGGCAATGGAGGGTGAAGCTTTGACAATGCCAGCCACTCGTGCTGGCGAAACGTCAGAAAAATCATTAGATGAACGTCGGCCGAAGAACCCGAGACAGAAGCCAATAGGCAGTTTGTCAACAAGTGGCCACGAAAGCCTCAACAATTTTGTAGTCAAACGTTACATGATTCTTTTTCCTATTCATCTGCGTTAATTTACATTTATCTATATTTAGAGTTAGCTTCCATTCGCTACACCAATCACAAATCCTGTCCAAGCCTACACTGAAGTTATCGTTATCGTCAAGGTACATGTATGTTATTATATGCGTGGCGCCTGTTTTCTCGAACATGTGGGACGGAACAGACACTACATACGTCATAATCAAACTACATGTTCTGTAGTTCTTCCCTTTTTGACCGTTTGATGTCATTAACTTCGCCGGCCGCTGGTGGCCGAGCGGTTCTGGCGCTACAGTCTGGAACCGCGCGACCGCTACGGTCGCAGGTTCGAATCCTGCCTCGGGCATGGATGTGTGTGATGTCCTTAGGTTAGTTAGGTTTAAGTAGTTCTAAGTTCTAGGGTACTTATGACCTCAGCAGTTGAGTCCCATAGTGCTCAGAGCCATTTGAACCATTCATTAACTTCCATCGTCTCTTAATGTATCAGATAGAGACACGACCGAAAGGATTTAAAAAGGCAGATCGTATCACTATTAAGGTCAAATCTAACTTTTGCTCAGAAGGGGCTAAATTATGCTGCACAGAAGTCTCTAGTCACTTACCTAATAGCATCAATAGTCTGACAGATAGCCATATAGCGTTTAAAAGGAAGTTAAAAGAATTTCTTAATGGCAACTCCTTCTACTCATTAGATGAATTTTTGGATATAGTAAGTGGGTAATTTTCCCATCCCCTACAAAAAAAATTAAAAATATTAAGTGTCATGTAATATTTTGTGTAATGTAATATCTTGTATAGACACCTTTTATTAACCTGACACGTTCCACATTATTACGAAGTGTCGTATTCATGATCGATGGGACAAGTACTAATCTAATCTAATCACTACAAATCTTCTGGTGGGAGCAATGACAACTCGATAGGCTGCTATTGAATCGTGTCCTGGTTTTCTCAGCCTTGCGCCGGAGTGAATGTAAGGACTTCAGTGGCGATCTCAATACGTTTGTGAAATACGGTAACGAATGAAATAACTGCACCGACCACCTCCGAAAATTACTGGATGTGTTCTCCAAGCAGTCGAATATCAAATGTCACCACGGTATATTTCTTTCGTGAGATTTAGTATGTGCTGTATCGAGGACATAAGAAACGAATTGCCCAACGCACATTAGCCTCAATCGAAAGCAGGAAAGCCTTCAGCGCCATACGAGGACACCCTTGAAAAATAGCTCGTCTTTTGTATTTGCATTTGGACTATACAAACAGAAATACGGGCGCATCATCCATGTTGATACACCCGAAAGCGAAAAATCATTATAGAAACGCTCACGAACATAATGACACGTCAGATGCCATACTAAGCCAGTTAATGCTGGATCGTCAAAGGTCGATGAGACCAACATTGTTTCATAGACGTCGAAATACAGAAATGAAAGCATGGCTTGAAATATTATAAATAAAAATAAGGGCCACCTAGAACTAACACTGAACGATGAAATAGATTTTTCTTCCTCCCTGTTTTCGGATTCTCCTAGATTGGCTACCGTGAAACCAGATTGGTTTTTCCCCTACTTAAGCTCTATGTTCTATCATAATTATGTGGTTCGTGCCAAAAATTCACTTCTTGAACACTGTGAGAATTGTAGCAATCCACTGACTTCCTGTTGTGTAGTACATATAGCAACACAGACAATGCTGTAAAGTGGGAAAAAAATATATAATTTTAGTTAAATATTACGCCAACAATCTTTCTCGTCTTTCATTTTATTTCTTTTGTACTGAAATATTCGTTGTACTTCTACCTGCCAATACCTTTTTTATGGTAGTATAACGGAAGCTTTAAGACTCAGTAAATGAAGATGGCCTAGTAAGCCGAAGACCGGTTAACAATAAAAGTAATATTGTAGAACAAAAGCAAACTGGTGCTTTTCATTTATTATGAAAGAAAACTTTGAAATATTAACAGTAGTAAATGAGTTTGCGATCAGAGGCCTAGATCACGTGAAATAAGACGTTGGTAACCATAGGCAAGATTTTATTTATGGTGTCAATAATTATCATGTTTCACGTCAATTTAAATGCAACTTTTTTTAGTATGTCGTTTCTTGCAAGTCTTAAATACCCTAAGAAAGAAATTTCCATATGTGAAACAAACTTGCATTAATTTTACTGACTGACTAGCTTCGGGCGTAACTCACTTTTACAAGTCAAATGTTTTTTATTCTAGTCTCTGATCACAATATCAATTCCTTAAACGATGACCGGTTTCAGTTTGCAATGACCATCCTCGGATCTTTTTTACACCATGTAATCAGCACAGCATCGTCACATAGATCTAAAATAAGCTGTAGAATAGGTTCTGTTTTTGTAATTGTGCATACCTTGTATGGACAGTTATATTTCTGACACGGTACTTTAAGCTCAGATATCAAAACATATAGAGAACTATGTATCCTAGTACAAAATAACAAAGACGATTTCTTTAATAATGCAACGATTCGTAGAAGTTGATTCATCTCAGAACAATACACGCCGGAAGAAATGTTTGAACAGAATCCCATTGTAAAACCATGAGGCAATTCATTTGAAATGGGGTGATAAAATAACAGTTGTCCACACAAATTTCACATAGTTTCAAATACATACTATTTGGTTTGTCAAAATATATTACGCCTGAAATCAGCCACCTTAAAAAATAAATAATGGAGTCGGTTCACACGTGAAAATATCTTCTTCATCTGTGATCGCACTACAGTTTTATCCAGTGTTTGTCGTAAAGGATGGGCTATACCAAACACGGACAAGTACGCAAGAATTTGGCCAAAACACAACATTCCTCTAATTATTAAGTTTCATAAAATCTAGGATGAACAGTAGAGTCAGATGTAAGAGGGTCTTCAGGAAGTGCGTTCAGAGTTATCTGAAACTATAGATAATGCGATACTCAATCCCACAGTAGCTAGTTCAGTTCAGTAGGAGTGAACATCTCTGAAAAGAGTAATAACAGAAGTTGTAAGGTCAGACATAGTTATAAGAAGGTTAAATGCAAAGCAAGTGAGAGTAATACGGCATGTAACTCACATATGAAAGCGATCACTAGTGCAAGGAAGCTTAAATCGAATGGCTGCAGGAAAAGTGTGAGGAAATCTAAAAGGTCGTCGGACAGATAGATTCAGCATACGGAAAGGTCAAAATAATTCTCGGCGAATTTAAAAGCAAACATGTCAACAGTGGCACTGCAAAAGCCCCTACAATTGCGCAGCGCAATCTGAGTGGGGCCGTTCCCATGTCCTCCGCTTGGGAGGAAAAGACGAAAGGTGAACGTGTTCAAAGCAGTCGATATCTGTAAACATCTAACAATCATTGTTTGGTTTTAAATGCTCGAACGCAGTTTGCAGTTCCGATCTCTTAGACTTTATCGAAACTACTACCTCTCTGTTCTTTCCAGCCTACTTACCCCTTTGAATTTGCGTTTATTTTTCTTTAATTTTTTGATGTACTGGAAATCGCTAAACAGTTTTCTGAGGTCACGTGCAATACTTTAATTATTTTATAGCATCTGTCGTAAACATATAACTTGGGGAATAATTGTATAAATTCAACATAGTTGCAGTAGAAATTTTAGCTACGTACCAGTTTCACCGTTCACATGCACTCCACTTCCCAGAAAAAAAAAAAATCGCTTCACTTTTTTCTTGACTTATTTTGAACAGATTCTGATCTCTCTGTTGACCTATCTTCTATGGTTTCATTCTACGAATATTTGCAATATGCGAGGTTTGGTGAAAAATAACGTGAATAATTGTATTAGATACAAAGTAAAGAGCTTACATAGAATTTCATTTAATCTCCTTCAAAGTTTTGCCTTTGGCTAGTAATGCACTTATCCCAATGTTGAATTCATGACGGGAAACATTTCTGGAAGGCTTCTTTTTGGACGGGCTTTCAGCAACTCTGTCGTGGCCCTCACAGTGTCAGGAATGGTGTCAAAACATTGTCCTTAAGGAACGGTTTTAATTTTTGGGAAGAGCCGGAAGTCGCATAGTGCTAAATCGGGTAAGGCGGATTTGGACCGACAGGAACACACTTTCCGGCACAAAACTGGCGAATTAAAAGCGAGATCTGGAACGATGCTTTGTCTTCATGAAGAAGTAACGCATTGGTCCTTTTTCCGGTACATCGTCTCGCAAACGTTGCAGTACGTCCTTGAAAAATTCGGCGTTTACAGTTGTTTCACTTGGAACTAATTCTCGTCGCACTATGCCCTCTGTATCGAAAAAATGAATGAGTTTGACTTTGATATCCGTTTCAGACCGACGTACATGTTTAGGGCGAGAAGATTCACTGGTTTCCCAATGAGAAATGAATTTTCGTCTAGAGGTCATACCCACAGACTGAAGTTCATCTTCAGTTAAAATTTTCAACATGAAGTGCGGATCTGAATGAAGACGACCCTTCAATTCTGTGAAAACTGACACACGATTATTCTTCTGTCTGGAAACAAATTTGGCACTAACTCGTGTCATTTGCAATTTATCGATTTTGCTCGAATCCATACAAGATGCTAAGTTCTTCGATAAGCTCTCGAACAGTCATTCGCCTGCTTGAACAATCAATTTTTGTGATTTTTTTGCACGTTTTCTTCTGTTTGTTATGTTAATGGACGTCCAGAACGTTGCTATTTATATTAAAACATCTACATTGTACTCGTACCTTTTGATGATTCCAGGTCTTTCGGAAAATACTTAAAGAACTCATGCAAACAATTCTTCCTGAATTAATAACTGCAAGAAGTTATTTAGCATTTTTTCAGTCTCTGCAAAGCGAGCAGCGGTGATCTTTGACTGGCAGCAATTGGCCGGCATTACGTTGCGTATTTAAATTTATTTTTTTGTGTAACGTATCACCACAGCCGGAGCAGAAAGAATCGTTTCAAGTTATTCAATTAACTAAAGTGCAAAGCTTCACTACTTTTATTTCGTCAAAAAATGCATACTTTCAAAGACACGGTTTATTCTAGGTCAGTGAACTTGCCCTGCATTACATTTCGCCGAAAGCATTTGAAATAATTTGTAGGGAGCCTGGCGCTCATTTGAAAAATAATTTAATATTTATTTTGGCCACCTACAAATCAATATATATATATATATATATATATATATATATATATATATATATATATATATATAATCTCTTTCTTGTATTTCACTTAATAATAATAATAATTAATAACTACAGAGAGGAACGGAGGATAACTGTCTTCCATTTCAACTATGGATGTACGAAGAACGTTGCTCGTCTTCTAACGGCTCATTTCCATTTTTAAATCGCTCATATCACTTATAAACAGTCTGTAGAGTTACAGAATTATGGCTATACACCAATTTCAACATTTCATGACTTTATTTGACACTTCCTTGCAAATTGAGACTGGACTTAACGTCCTCGCTTTGTCCGAAATTCACGATGCGCGCCAGACACGGACAAGTCATTTAAATATTTGGACAAATCGTTTTAAAGCAATCTGAAATGGAACAAGCATGTGAGAACTGTGGTAGGAAAGGCGAATCGTCGACTTCGGTTTACTGGGAGAATTTTGGGAAACAGTGCTTCCCCTGTAAAGGAGACCGCATATAGGACGCTGGTGCGACCTACTCTTGAGTACTGGTCGAGTGTTTGGGATCAGTACGAGGTCGAACTGAAGGGAGACATCGAAGCAATTCAGAGGCGGGCTGCTAGATTTGTTACCGGTAGGTTCGAACAACAGGTAAGTGCTACGGAGCTGCTTCGGAAGCTCAAATGGGAATCTCTGGAGGGAATGCGACGTTCTTTTCGAGGAACACTATCGAGAAAATTTAGAGAACCGGCATTTGAGCTGAGTGCCGAATGATTCTTCTGCCGCCAACATAGACTGCGCGTAAGGTCCATGAATGTTAAGATACGAGAAATTAGGACTCTTACGGCGGCATAGAGACAGTCGTTTTTCCCTCGCTCTGTTTGCGAGTGGAACAGGAAAGGAAATGACAAGTTGTGGCACAGGGTACCCTCCACCACGCACCATAGGTGACTTGCGGAGTATCGATGTAGATGCAGATGTAGAACACAACGTCACTCTAGCGTTCCCGGACGCTGACTGAGAAGTCTGAAAGTGTTCCAACTTGATACTTACTGTCTCAGCCGGCCAGACTATCGGACAAATGACATCAAACGATTGTAGCGTCAGCAGTTGCTGCTAAAGAAATACATTCAACCTATTTTTTTTTTTATCATAACACGTATCTGTAGACGTTAATATATGTTCCAAAGATGTCCAGTTCAGCATCGTCTTTTATGCTATAGTCATTTACTGAATGGCCACGAACTTTTAAGCAAAACATTAAACACTCGAGAACAATCACAGCTTGTGTTTTGAGCATGAGTACTTACTAAAAGGTTTTCTCCATAAAGGTGTGTTTACTGCGTTTTGTGTACATGTGGTCTTTACGGGCCTTTCGCTGTCCACTTCTTTGTATTATATTAGCGCTGTCTGTACAAAGTTCTCAATCTGTCCTGACGGAAAATTATACGCCGAGTCTGTAAAATGCTCCACATTTGTCAAGTACGTCATTCGGACGTGTTTCAACACAGACGATGTAAACGTTTTTCGTGCTGCCCTGGCGTTATTTGCTGTAGGCACACATAACTCGTCTCGAACCTCCGAGGAATGCGTTTAGCGGCAGCAAAATGGAAGACGTAAATGTCGCCGTCTGCAATTTCGAGAACCGTTGGCAGGGACTCGAGCCGGTGCAGGAGTGACTGTTATTGGCAGGTATTATGAGGGGACCGCCCTCTAATTCTCGCAGGAGGAACTGGTTCCCTAGCACTCCTTTATATAGCACGCTCATACGGCTGTAGCCGCTGAAATAATTTAGTGCAAGAGAAAAACGACATCACCTCGAGGCTACAGAAGGCGGGCAGTATTATGACAGTGGATGCTTTGTGTTTTGAGACATCTCTCGTCGCATTAGCATCAGTAAGCAAAATAAATTTTCCAACCATGGTCATGTTTGCCATACTTGGCGAAGGCATCGATTCCCAACTGGGGAGTTTAGTGCAGTCAAAACTGTCGCGATAGTAGCCACATTGTTATTACAGGAGTTTTGATTACAGTACACTTTATTTCCCTGTTATAACCTCTAAGATTAACCTAGAGCTACGCTGCTAGTCTTCTGAAATAATAATTCAGAAAATGTATTTCGTCCTCTTTTGATGAAGCGGAGAGCCAACAAAGTTCAGGACACGTGTCTTCTAGTAACACATGGTAACATGTGGTTGTCAAGGCCCACTGTACAGGGTGGTTATAATTCAACTTTCGGTACTTGAGGCAGTGTAGACTGAAAACTACACTCCTGGAAATGGAAAAAAGAACACATTGACACCGGTGTGTCAGACCCACCATACTTGCTCCGGACACTGCGAGAGGGCTGTACAAGCAATGATCACACGCACGGCACAGCGGACACACCAGGAACCGCGGTGTTGGCCGTCGAATGGCGCTAGCTGCGCAGCATTTGTGCACCGCCGCCGTCAGTGTCAGCCAGTTTGCCGTGGCATACGGAGCTCCATCGCAGTCTTTAACACTGGTAGCATGCCGCGACAGCGTGGACGTGAACCGTATGTGCAGTTGACGGACTTTGAGCGAGGGCGTATAGTGGGCATGCGGGAGGCCGGGTGGACGTACCGCCGAATTGCTCAACACGTGGGGCGTGAGGTCTCCACAGTACATCGATGTTGTCGCCAGTGGTCGGCGGAAGGTGCACGTGCCCGTCGACCTGGGACCGGACCGCAGCGACGCACGGATGCACGCCAAGACCGTAGGATCCTACGCAGTGCCGTAGGGGACCGCACCGCCACTTCCCAGCAAATTAGGGACACTGTTGCTCCTGGGGTATCGGCAAGGACCATTCGCAACCGTCTCCATGAAGCTGGGCTACGGTCCCGCACACCGTTAGGCCGTCTTCCGCTCACGCCCCAACATCGTGCAGCCCGCCTCCAGTGGTGTCGCGACAGGCGTGAATGGAGGGACGAATGGAGACGTGTCGTCTTCAGCGATGAGAGTCGCTTCTGCCTTGGTGCCAATGATGGTCGTATGCGTGTTTGGCGCCGTGCAGGTGAGCGCCACAATCAGGACTGCATACGACCGAGGCACACAGGGCCAACACCCGGCATCATGGTGTGGGGAGCGATCTCCTACACTGGCCGTACACCACTGGTGATCGTCGAGGGGACACTGAATAGTGCACGGTACATCCAAACCGTCATCGAACCCATCGTTCTACCATTCCTAGACCGGCAAGGGAACTTGCTGTTCCAACAGGACAATGCACGTCCGAATGTATCCCGTGCCACCCAACGTGCTCTAGAAGGTGTAAGTCAACTACCCTGGCCAGCAAGATCTCCGGATCTGTCCCCCATTGAGCATGTTTGGGACTGGATGAAGCGTCGTCTCACGCGGTCTGCACGTCCAGCACGAACGCTGGTCCAACTGAGGCGCCAGGCGGAAATGGCATGGCAAGCCGTTCCACAGGACTACATCCAGCATCTCTACGATCGTCTCCATGGGAGAATAGCAGCCTGCATTGCTGCGAAAGGTGGATATACACTGTACTAGTGCCGACATTGTGCATGCTCTGTTGCCTGTGTCTATGTGCCTGTGGTTCTGTCGGTGTGATCATGTGATGTATCGGACCCCAGGAATGTGTCAATAAAGTTTCCCCTTCCTGGGACAATGAATTCACGGTGTTCTTATTTCAATTTCCAGGAGTGTATTTACCCTTGCATACCCAGACTGTGCGCTTCAGGATTTGCGTTGTTAGTAATGATAGAGTCATTACTTGCCGTTAGGCTGAAACACAAGTATCAGTGTGCATTTACAATTGCAGACAGTGAACATGGGTCTGGACAAGGTGAACAGGGCTTTATTCGTAAAGCTGTTTTACCAAAACCACAGCTATAGTGCTGCTCCACGAGTATCGAAACGACCTCTTTTGGCACCGGGGTTGAAGAATGTGATTCGGAGGTCCGAGTTAACTGGCGACTTGGGAAGTTCTCCCAGGACAGACCGTTGCCCAATTGCGCCTCAACTTACTGGAGACGTACTGTTGCTATGGCTAACAATGCTGGACGCAATGTGCGAAAAAGCAGTGCACCGGCTGTGTCACGACACCTGAGTATTCCGTGGCCCACCGTTGCTTCGGGCAACAATAGAGCTATCTCTAGTGCAATTTCAGGCTGTCGTTGATGCAAATGGTCTTCACATTGAGCGACGTTTGTAACCTGGAACGTAAAGATGGTACGCAATTAAACAATGTTACCCTTTCATGTGGAAGTTAAAATGTGTTTCTTTCAGTGGTTTATTCGTTACTTCTCTTCCACACGTCGTTGCAAACGTTTGGAAAACGTTTCTTTGTCGTACTATCACTAGTTTGTCTTGGGAACCCTCTCACGTTGAGAAAATTTAATTCTATCCACAATGTATATGCTCTAAGCTTTACAGCCGTGCTCAGCTTATTAGTTTCAGTGTTTAAAATACACTAGAGCGCCAAAGAAACTGGTATAACATGCGTATTCAAATCCAGAGATATGTAAACAGGCAGAATACGCCGCTGCGGTCGGCAACGCCTATATAAGAAAGCAAGTGTCTGGCGCAGTTGTTACATCGATTACTGCTGCTACAATTGCAGATTATCAAGAGTTATGTGAGCTTTAACGTGGTGTTATAGTCGGAGCACGAGGCAGCGGTAAAGTGGAGATTTTTCCGTACGACCATTTCACAAGTTTACCGTGAATGTCAGGCATAGTTCCAATGGCTCTAAGCACTATGGGACTTAACATCTGAGGTCATCAGTCCCCTAGACTTATAACTACTTAATCCTAAGGACACCACACACATCCATGCCCGAGGCAGGATTCGAACTTGCGACCGTAGCAGCAGCGTGGTTCCGGACTGAAATTATCGAGCATCCGCTAAAACATCAATTCTCCGTCAACGGTACGGCCGGAAAAAGATCCTGCACTAACGGTACCAAGGAAGAACGAAGAGAATCGTTCACCGTGACAGAAGTGCAACCCTTCCGCTGATTGCTGCAGATTTCAATACTGGGTCATCAACAAGTGTCAGCGTGCGAACCATTCCACGAAACATCATCGAAATGGGCTTTGGGAGCCGAAGGCAGACGCGTGTACCCTTGCTGACTGCACGACACAGAGCTTTACGCCTCTTCTGGGCCCGTCAACACTGACATTGGACTGTTGATGACTGGAAACATGTTGCTTGGTCGGACGAGTCTCATTTCGAATTGTATCGAGTGGATGGACTTGTACGGGTATTGGGACAACCTCACGAATCCATGAATTCTGCATGTCAGCAGAGGATTGCTCAAGGTGGTGGAGGCTCTGTAATGGTATGGGGCTTATGCAGTTGGAGTCATATGTGACCCTTGATACGTCTAGATACGAGTCTGACTGATGACAAGCCCGTAAGGATCCTGGCTGATTACATGCATCCATTCATATCCACTGTGCATTCCGACGGGCTTCGGCAATTCCAGCAGGACAATGCGACACCCCACACGTCCAGAACTGCTACAGAGTGGCTCCAGGAACACTCTTCTGAGTTTGAACACTTCCGCTGGCCACCAAACTCCCCAGATATGAAAATGTGGTAGTGCTGTTCAGAAGAGATCTCCACCCCCTCGTACTCTCACGGATTTATGGACAGTCCTGCTGTATTCAAGGTGTCAGTTCCCTCCGGCCGTACTTCAGGCATGAGTCGAGTCCATGCCATCCCGTGTTCTTCGCGCTCGCGGGGGTCCTACGTGATATTAGGCGGGTCTACCAGTTTCCTTGGCTCTGCAGTGTGACACTGCAAGTCAGAATCGTTATCGGTCTCATTACAACAACGTTCAAAGACTGCTGACAGATTTAGGTGAGACAGCAACACATCTTTGTTGCCGCATCTTCCCATCATATCATCGTGTAACAGCTTGTGCGTGAGAGCTCGACTTATTTCGAAGCGCGGTGATGGAAGTAATTTCTTCGTCAGTACCTGAGTGGCCGGTGGAGGAGGGATGGTGGCGAACAGTTCGTAACCGCCGGACACGGTGGCTGTGCATTGTTACGGAGTTGTTCCTAGTCTCTCATGGAGCGAAGATTTGTGTCACTGTCGATGTTTATCCGTGCGTCGATTGGGTTATTAAACTCGGCAGCCATTTGGTGTTATTCAAGTGGCGCACAGGTAGGCTGTGTGATGATGCATAGGGTCATCCTCCGTCTTCTCTCATCACAGTCAACAACGAAAGAAACACATTATTCTTCCCACGCACCTCTACCTGTCACAGGCAGCAGCTACGTTGAAACGTTTAATCAATACACGAGCAGATATGGTAGCGTTAAGCGAAAGTCTTGCACCAGGGGAACTATCAAGAATGGAGTTCCACAAGGGTCAGTCTTGGGTCCTTTGTTGTTCTTATTATATATTAATGACTTGCCATTCTATATTCATGAAGAGGCAAAGTTAGTTCTCTTTGCTGATGATACAAGTATAGTAACCACACCTGACAAACAAGAATTAACTGATGAAATTGTCAATACTGTCTTTCAGAAAATTACTAAGTGGTTCCTTGTAAACGGACTGTCACTGAATTTTGATAAGACACAGTACATACAGTTCCGTACAGTGAATGGTATGACGCCATTAATAAATATAGACCTTAATCAGAAGCATATAGCTAAGGTAGAATATTCCAAATTTTTAGGTGTGTCCATTGATGAGAGATTAAATTGGAAGAAACACATTGATGATCTGCTGAAACGTTTGAGTTCAGCTACTTATGCAATAAGGGTCATTGCAAATTTTGGTAATAAACATCTTAGTAAATTAGCTTACTACGCCTATTTTCACTCATTGCTTTCATATGGCATCATATTTTGGGGTAATTCATCACTGAGGAATAAAGTATTTATTGCACAAAAGCGTGTAATCAGAATAATAGCTGGAGTCCACCCAAGATCATCCTGCAGACATTTATTTAAGGATCTAGGGATATTCACAGTAGCTTCTCAGTATATATACTCTCTTATGAAATTTGGTATTAACAACCAAACCCAATTCAAAAGTAATAGCAGTGTGCATAACTACAATACTAGGAGAAAGGATGATCTTCACTATTCAAGATTAAATCTAACTTTGGCACAGAAAGGGGGTGAATTATACTGGCACTAAAGTCTTTGGTCACTTACCAAATAGTATCAAAAGTCTGACAGATAACCAACAAGTATTTAAGAAGAAATTAAAAGAATTTCTGAATGACAACTCCTTCTACTCCATAGAGGAATTTTTAGATATAAATTAAGGAAAAAAAAACAAAAAAATATTAAAAAAATAAAAATAAAGAAAAACAAAAAACACAATAAAATAAAGTTGTTATATTAACTTAAGTATGTTGTTAAATTAACCTAATTATGTCATGTATTGGAAAATTCGACTCGTTCCACATCATTACGAAATATCGTATTCATGATCCATGGAACTAGTATTAATCTAATCTAATCTAATCTAATCCAGGCAATGAACCACAGGAAGAAGATCCATTATATCCACAACAGACCACTTAGTGTCTTTCACTTTTTCTAGAGCACTGATTTTTGTTTCCCTGTGCATTTCTTCCAGACTGTCCTCACTGCTTGTTAACGTTTATATTTTTTTGAACGATGACTCCATCAGGAGTTGCGTGCATCACGACTGCCACATCAGAATCAGTAACGGAAGGAGGTTTAGCACTGGTCGTTGAAGTAGAAACGTTTATTTCTGTTGCAAATCGATTTCAGCCACAACGTGACCATCATCAGTGATGTAGATGACACAAGAATAAAAAGAATTAGACTTCACTATTACATACGTACTATATCTGGCCAACTGTACAAGTAAGAACTTACGGAAGAGACCATTTGCGTCAACAACCTAGTATTAAAGTCCTGTGGACTTATAAACACAATCAGTGAAACTGCAATGTGCGCATACACCAATGAAGAGTACTTGTCACACCCAAGGTGCGAATTCAGCTGGGCTACCTGCTTACAAGGACCTGCGCAACAATGTTCATTGCCAGACTTGGACGCAACAGCGCCCTCTTTAATGACCACTATTGCAAAATCTTTTGTTAGTAAAATCAGGAGACATAATGAAATGTAGTACCTAATCCACGCACGCAACAAGAACATTAAACATGAAGTCTGTAGGATGAATAGCAAAATCATAAAACTGAATTGCTCACGCCCACTAATGTGTGTTTCGGGAACCACGTCCCAACGTACATGGTGTGGCAAGAACCATTCTAGAACATAGTATTGCAATTATTATATTAAGATAACACTGAAATAAATGCAGCTAAACCAAAAGAATTGTTTACATAGTTATACTCTTACAATCCCAACTGTCTACAAGACAGACAATTTTTAAAATATACGTCATTTAAAAGTTATATGTATAATCTTTTAAAAAAGAAAATTCTATTAACCATATTTAGATAAAGTGACATTGGCATCACGTGTTGCCATATCACGCTCTTGGCGTTTGAAGAATGATTACTCCCGTTTCAAAGTAATATATATATATATATATATATATATATATATATATATATATATATATATATATAAAACTCCGCCAAAGCCGGTCCCAAGCCCCTGTTGAAAAAGGAGGAGGGGGAGGAGTAACACCTCGTTAAAAAACCTTAGTTCACCTGGCATGAAAGTTGGAATACTAAAACACCTAACAGACACTCTCAATCAACGCAACATACTTATATTAGCACTTCAAGAAACAAGCTATCTGGATGAAAATGCATTTGAGAGTCAGCTGCATACAGGATCTACAAAGGAAACCAGCCATTAAAAATTCCAATAATACGACTATATTAGGGACCGCATTTATGGTCAAACAGCAATTTACGGAATCAATAACTACTTTTAGCTCCCCATCAGAACGAATTTCATTTCTGTCGTTCAAGTCAGGCAATAAACGTTACCCTATTATTAATGCACCTATCAACCAACATAACAGAACAAATGTTGACAAAGTGGAAGATTTTTGGGAAATGTTAGAACACGAAAGATCCATATTACCAAAAGAACATATAAAAATTTTAGTGGGTGACTTTAATGCACAAGTTGGCAAAGAAATAAAATTTAATTCAGTAGTTGGAGATTATTCAGTACATGCAAGAACCATCAGAAATGGGGATGACTCACAGATTTTTGATCTAAAACTAATGTCGACATGTTTCAGGAAACTTGCAAGAAAGAAAAAAACGTGGGTATCACCTAATCCAAACCAAGGTGAATATCAATTGGACCATATGGCAATAACGACACGCAACTATAAGGAAATCTTGGACGTCAGAGTGGGTAAGGGCCTATACATAGACTCAGACCATTATCTGACTGAAATAAAGACCATGTTCCAACCGAACAAATCTAAACCAAAACCAAGAAGATTTCCAAGAGTAGACACTAAATTTGTCATGCAAAATCGGAACAAATTCTGTGATATACTAAACACAAGAAAAATGGATGATTGGGAACAAATTAAAGAAACAATACTAGAGTCAGTTAAAGAAATCGGACAACCACGAAGAATACCTAGACACAGATGGTGGAATGAGCTGTGTGATGAAGCAATTGGCAATCGATTTAAGGCCTGGAAAAAATGGAACAGTAATAAGAAACATGAATACTGGGAAGAGTTTAAAGAAGAAAGGAAAAAGACACGAAAAATCATCAGTTCAGTGAAAAGAAAATATAACAAAGACAGATTAGAAGAAATGGATTCAGACTTTAAATGGAACAACACTAGAGACTTCTATAAGACTTTCAGAGAAGTTTTAACAGGATTCCAGTCACCAAGGTTACATTTTAAAGATAAAAATGGAAAAATGTTTTTAAGCAATAAAGAGAACTACCAAATTTTAGCTGAATACTTTGAAAATCTATTAAATTGTGAAGAGCCTAATGACAGATTACGATTTCAAAAACTACAACATGAAAATCGGAACCACCTACAGAAGAAGAAATACAGAAGATTATCAAAGCATTGAAGAATAATAAAGCACCAGGAGAGGATGGGATCGTAGCAGAAATGTGGAAATTAGGGGGCTTATCCGCGTGACAGAAAATTCACAAAGTAATTAAGGACATTTGGTCAAAAGGAATCATACCCTGTGACTGGAAACAAGCATTGATCCATCCTCTCCATAAAAAGAGATAAAACAGACACCAACAACTACAGGGGCATATCCTTATTACCAGTGAGATACAAAATACTTTCTAAAGCACTTTTAAATAGAATAGAGAAACAAGCGGGACCAAATATGGTGGATTATCAAGCAAGATTTAGAATAGGTAGATCATGTGCAGAACAGATTCTTAATTTAAAAACAATTTTGAGAGTGAGAGCTATACAAAATAAAAATACAGTAGTTACTTTCATAGACTTCAAGAAGGCCTACTCAGTTGACAGACAAACACTATTTCAGATACTTTGCGAATCAGGGATAGATGAAAACACCAGAAGACTTGTTGAACAAACGCTCACAGATACAATATCAAGAATTAAGTTTCAAGGCGAAATTTCTGAACCATTCAAAATCAAAACAGGAGTTCGACAAGGATATGGACTGTCCCCAATTCTCTTTAACTTGGTTTTAGGTAACATAGTAAAAACATGGGAAAGCACATTGAAAAACAGAGGCACAAAGGGTATAAGCATGGGCCAAGGAAAGAACAAATTTGAAGTGAAATGTTTAGCCTTTGCGGATGATATGGCATTGATAACTGAAAACTAAACAGAGGCAACAGTTATGCTTGACCTGTTACACGAGACTGCTGAAAAGACTGGGCTAAAAATATCCTATGAAAAAACCGAGTATACAGAACACAAACATAATACAGAAAAGTTTATGAAAACAAAGCATGGAAAAATTAAAAGAGTTGATAGGTTCAAATACCTGGGGGAGTGGATCCAAGCCAATGGACTGGATAACACAACAAATAAAGAAAGAATAAAAAAGTTAGAATTTGCATATAAATGAACACAAAACGACTACAATAAGAAATCAATATCCATACAAGCGAAAATTAGACATTATAATTCAGTTATTATGACACAAGCAACGTATGGATGAGAGTGCCTAACATTGAACAAGAAAGGCGAATTAAGAGAACTAGAAAAAAGAGAGAGAAAAATACTGAGAAAAATTCTAGGTCCTGAGAAAAACAAGGAAAACAGGTGGATTAAAAGGAGAAATGAAGACTTGTACAAAAATACAGAAAAGATCACAGATACAATGAGGAAGAGACGGCTAAAATTTTATGGACATTTAAAAAGAATAGAAGATACACAGATTACAAAGAAAAATTTTAATTACGTTAGTAAGCTGAAAAAAGCTGTAGGATGGAGTGAAGCAGTAGAGAAAGACGCCAACAAAATAGGTGTTACAGAAGAAATAATACGTGACAGGAATCACTTCAGGCTACTGATAGAAAACGCAAACTATGAAGAAGATGAGCCAAAACCTGGAGCCAAGAGAGTGTGGACATACGAGCAGTTGGCGAGAAAATGAAGAAGTACTGGGAAGAACGGAAGAAAAAGAAACACCGTAAGTCTTAAGTTGTATGCGGTCCATAGATGGCCAAATTCATGTATGTGTATATGATTTTCTACGTCATTTCAAAATGTATGAGTGTCAGAATTAATGACAGAAGATGTGAGTACAGTCACTCTATCAAGATATGAATAATGACGAAATTGTCATCTGGTTTCCAAAATTTTTTACACGGTGTTGCGTACTTTTTCATACTTACATTATATTTTAAACATTGTCTGTCATATAAGCAGTTGGAACTGTATGAGTATAAAAAGGCAATGTCAAAGAGATTAACGGTGTAACCCAATTCTTTTGGTTCAGCTGGAATTATTTCAGTGTTATGTTAATATAATAGTTGCAGTGCTAATATAATCTAGTACGTTTCTTGCTACACAATTTACGGTGGGTCATGGATCTTGAAACACACGCTAGAGGGCGTGAGCACTACCAGTTTTATGATTTTGCAATTCATCCTAGAGATTTTACGTTTAATATTCTTGTTGTGTGCGTGAATTAGGTACTACATTTCATTATGTTTTCTATTTCATTAATAAAAGATTTTGCAATAATGGTCATTAAAGAGGGCACTGTTGCGTCTAAGTCTGGCGATTAACGTAGCTGCATAGGTCCTTGTAAGCAGGTAGCCCAGCTGAATTCGTACCTTGGGTGTGAGAAGTATTCTTCATTGTTATATGCAGTCCGCAGCCCGTGGTCGTGAGGTTGCGTTCTCGCTTACTGCGCACGGGGTCCCGGGTTCGATTCCCGGCGGGGTCAGGGATTTTCTCTGCCTCGTGATGACTGGGTGTTGTGTGTTCATCATCATTTCATGCTCATTGACTCGCAAGTCGCCGAAGTGGCTCAACTAAAAAGGACTTGGAGTATGGCGGCCGAACTCCCCCGCATGGGTCCTCCCGGCCAACAATGCCACACGATCATTTCATTTCATTGGTATATGCAGATCTCGCAGTTTTACTGCTTGTAAGTCCACAGGGCTTTAATAGTAGGTTGTTGATGCAAACGATATTTTCTGTATGTTCTTACTTGTATGGTTGGGCAGATGTAGTACCTGTGTAATAGCGCAGTCTGATTATTTTATTCTTGTTTTATCTATAACACTGATGAGGGTCATGCTGACTCAAATCGATTTGCAACTGTAATAAATTTCTACTTCATCGACCAATGCTGACCCTCCTTTCGTTATTAATTTCTATATTTCTTTCCAGCGGTATGTGATACTAACTTCCAGATATATCTTGGCCTAAGCCATCTCGTTCAGCCATTTATTTTTCGGGATGTCATGGTAAAGGCGTCACATCAAGTATGTTTAGTACGCGAAGATTATACGGGAGTATTGTTTTCTTCATACTGAATCACAAATATTATAAATTTACTCGGTTGCAAACCACTGCCGGCCGAAGTGGCCGAGCGGTTCTAGGCGCTTCAGTCTGGAACCGCGCGACCGCTGCGGTCGCAGGTTCGAATCCTGCCTCGGGCATGGATGTGTGTGGTGTCCTTAGGTTAGTTAGCTTTAAGTAGTTCTAAGTTCTAGGGGACTGGTGACCTCTGATGTTAAGTCCCATTTGAACCATTTTTGCCAACCACTTATGGCCTTTGATGCTTTTACACCAAGGAAAACAGTGAATTTAACTAATCTTCATTACATTGTTGTTCCAATTACGATGGTCTCAGTAGTTCACTCCTCACTAGGTAAAATTGAACAGATAATTCACTATGAAATGACAACTTTTTTAACAGAATAGATAATTCAATATGAAATTACATTTTTTTCTATACTTCCACAGTACGAACCAACACTCGTCACATTTCCTGTCGCCATGGGACGGTTTTTAATATGTACTTTCCACAGATTCCCTGTTTTCGAAGTATCTGCACACAACTGCTTTCAGGGCGACTCGCATTAAGTAATGCTCTTCTCCAGTATCCTTTTCCCAGTCAGTCTAAATTGCCTGCACTGAACTGGTGGTGACATTCGAGCTTCTTAAAACTCTTGTCGCTCTTAAATGGAGAGCATGTTGCAGAGTGACTGTTATAATAGATAATAACAAATAGGAGAACAAAATAATGAATTATGCCTGCATCAATGAAAGAATAATAACTGTGAGATTAAGAACTATAGGGCCCTTCTACCAAGGGAAGCTCCCCATCGCAACCCCCTCATGTTTCGTGGTGAGATGGCCCAGTGGGTAGGAGGTGTGCTGAACTGTGAAAAGAAGGCGAAATACACTCCTGGAAATTGAAATAAGAACACCGTGAATTCATTGTCCCAGGAAGGGGAAACTTTATTGACACATTCCTGGGGTCAGATACATCACATGATCACACTGACAGAACCACAGGCACATAGACACAGGCAACAGAGCATGCACAATGTCGGCACTAGTACAGTGTATATCCACCTTTCGCAGCAATGCAGGCTGCTATTCTCCCATGGAGACGATCGTAGAGATGCTGGATGTAGTCCTGTGGAACGGCTTGCCATGCCATTTCCACCTGGCGCCTCAGTTGGACCAGCGTTCGTGCTGGACGTGCAGACCGCGTGAGACGACGCTTCATCCAGTCCCAAACATGCTCAATGGGGGACAGACCCGGAGATCTTGCTGGCCAGGGTAGTTGACTTACACCTTCTAGAGCACGTTGGGTGGCACGGGATACATGCGGACGTGCATTGTCCTGTTGGAACAGCAAGTTCCCTTGCCGGTCTAGGAATGGTAGAACGATGGGTTCGATGACGGTTTGGATGTACCGTGCACTATTCAGTGTCCCCTCGACGATCACCAGTGGTGTACGGCCAGTGTAGGAGATCGCTCCCCACACCATGATGCCGGGTGTTGGCCCTGTGTGCCTCGGTCGTATGCAGTCCTGATTGTGGCGCTCACCTGCACGGCGCCAAACACGCATACGACCATCATTGGCACCAAGGCAGAAGCGACTCACATCGCTGAAGACGACACGTCTCCATTCGTCCCTCCATTCACGCCTGTCGCGACACCACTGGAGGCGGGCTGCACGATGGTGGGGCGTGAGCGGAAGACGGCCTAACGGTGTGCGGGACCGTAGCCCAGCTTCATGGAGACGGTTGCGAATGGTCCTCGCCGATACCCCAGGAGCAACAGTGTCCCTAATTTGCTGGGAAGTGGCGGTGCGGTCCCCTACGGCACTGCGTAGGATCCTAAGGTCTTGGCGTGCATCCGTGCGTCGCTGCGGTCCGGTCCCAGGTCGAAGGGCACATGCACCTTCCGCCGACCACTGGCGACAACATCGATGTACTGTGGAGACCTCACGCCCCACGTGTTGAGCAATTCGGCGGTACGTCCACCCGGCCTCCCGCATGCCCACTATACGCCCTCGCTCAAAGTCCGTCAACTGCACATACGGTTCACGTCCACGCTGTCGCGGCATGCTACCAGTGTTAAAGACTGCGATGGAGCTCGGTATGCCACGGCAAACTGGCTGACACTGACGGCGGCGGTGCACAAATGCTGCGCAGCTAGCGCCATTCGACGGCCAACACCGCGGTTCCTGGTGTGTCCGCTGTGCCGTGCGTGTGATCATTGCTTGTACAGCCCTCTCGCAGTGTCCGGAGCAAGTATGGTGGGTCTGACACACCGGTGTCAATGTGTTCTTTTTTCTATTTCCAGGAGTGTAGAAACAGAGAATAGTCCAAGAACAAGATGTGCAATTTAGAGTACCGGAAAAAGAAATGGCGTCATGGCTAAGTGGTTATGGTGATGGATTGTGAAATTGGCGAGCCATGTTCTATCTTCCCTTTTGCATTTTTCTTTTTCTTCGCTCTTCGCTTTATTCAGATTTGTGCCTGTGTCGTGGTGTAATGTCCATTTGCAGCAGCGAGGTAGGAATCTATAATGACAGTTGATTCTGCAAAACTATCTATTAGTAGCGGAAAGGAAGTGGTTTTCGAATGGGAACCGCAAACGTTTGATGATGAGGCGACAAGTCAACAGAATCCTCCACCGGAAAACCAGTATGGTGTGTCATACACAGCATTAGGGACAGTACGTGTGTCACATAATGGGAATCTCTTATCGACGCACCTAATTTGTACGCCTGGTAAGTGAGTGATATATGCCTCCTTGCCCGATATAGCTGTTCGTATGGATGTGAATGTGATCACTCGCAAGGAAATGATTAAAACATAATAGTTTGTCACATAGGCTGCAACAAATAAATGCAACTGTTTCACTATCACACTTCTCTGTGCTCTGTCAAAACATGTTTTTAAAATTTTTGAAGTTGCGTTCGGTTTTGGAAGTCTTGACTCTTGAATTGCTTTCTTTAACATAGTTCACATCCTTGATTTGTTATTTTCATTTCATCGAGATGTCCATGTGGCATCTCGGCTGCTCTCACTATTCACCACATTTACATGCGACGGTAACGCATTCTGACCACATGATTCATATTGTGTAACCAATGTATAATATAACAACTGTCAAGACTACAGGAAGAGAATAAACATTTCAATGACCGGACGGACAGTTCATAATGTCGTGAAAAAAAAGTTAAAAATAAATGGCACTAGAGGGTTTTGAATCCGGATCAACCGCTTCGCAGTCCAACACCGTTAATACTTTTTTTTTAATCTCATTTTGTTGGTTATTGTTCGTTCCATTAGTCCCTGGCAGACATCCCCTGCCACCCATTCCTTTTTTTTTTTCCTTTCTTATGTCGAGCAGTGTGTCAGCAGTGCGCAAGTAGCAGCATTACTGCATTTACTAGGCAATCTTGTATTTTAATAACCGTTTAAATTTTGTCGATTTGTTTGCGCTATCTGTAGATTAGTTTAGACGTTCTTTGCAAAACAGTTTTTAGCATGGATAGGGACTGCAACTGCTGTGTTCGGATGCAGGCTGAGTTGGCATCCCTTCGCTCCCAGCTTCAGGCAGTGTTGGCTTCGGTCACACAGCTTGAGGCTGTTGCCAATGGGCATCACTGTGGGGATCCGGATGGGGGTTTGTCGGGGACGGCCAGCTCGTCCCACTCATCCCCCCGATTGGACTACGGCTGTGGCTGCCCGGGATACTGCCCGCATTGAGGCTGACCCCTCACCCGTGGTAGAGTGGGAGGTCGTCTCGAGGTGTGGCAGGGGGCGAAAGACATTCCGGAGGGCTGAACGGAAGGCCTCTCCAGTTTGTCTGACGAACCGGTTTCAGGCTCTGTCTCAGGCTGATACTGATCTTCGGCTGGACATGGCTGCTTGTCCTGTTCCAGAGGTTGCCCCTCAGTCTGCAAGATCCGGGCGGTCGCAGAGGGTGGGCTTACTGGTAGTTGGGAGCTCCAACGTCAGGCGCGTAATGGGGCCCCTTAGGGATATGGCAGCAAGAGAGGGGAAGAAAACCAATGTGCTACCCGTGTGCATACCGGGGGGAGTCATTCCAGATGTGGAAAGGGTCCTTCCGGATGCCATGAAGGGTACAGGGTGCACCCATCTGCAGGTGGTCGCTCATGTCGGCACCAATGATGTGTGTCGCTATGGATCGGAGGAAATCCTCTCTGGCTTCCGGCGGCTATTTGGTGAAGACTGCCAGTCTCGCTAGCGGGATGAAAGCAGAGCCCACCATCTGCAGCATCGTCGACAGGACTGACTGCGGACCTTTGGTACAGAGCCGAGTGGAGGGTCTGAATCAGAGGCTGAGACGGTTCTGCGGCCGTGTGGGCTGCAGATTCCTCGACTTGCGCCATAGGGTGGTGGGCTTTCGGGTTCCGCTGGATAGGTCAGGAGTCCACTACACGCAACAAGCGGCTACACGGGTAGCAGGGGTTGTGTGGCGTGGGCTGGGCGGTTTTTTAGGTTAGATGGCCTTGGGCAAGTACAGAAAGGGCAACAGCCTCAACGGGTGCGGGGCAAAGTCAGGACATGCGGGGACCAAGCAGCAATCGGTATTGTAATTATCAACTGTCGAAGCTGCGTTGGTAAAGTACCGGACCTTCAAGCGCTGATAGAAAGCACCGAAGCTGAAATCGTTATAGGTACAGAAAGCTGGCTTAAGCCAGAGATAAATTCTGCCGAAATTTTTACAAAGGTACAGACGGTGTTTAGGAAGGATAGATTGCATGCAACCGGTGGTGGAGTGTTCGTCGCTGTTAGTAGTAGTTTATCCTGTAGTGAAGTAGAAGTGGATAGTTCCTGTGAATTATTATGGGTGGAGGTTACACTCAACAACCGAGCTAGGTTAATAATTGGCTCCTTTTACCGACCTCCCGACTCAGCAGCGTTAGTGGCAGAACAACTGAGAGAAAATTTGGAATACATTTCACATAAATTTCCTCAGCATGTTATAGTCTTAGGTGGAGATTTCAATTTACCAGATATAGACTGGGACACTCAGATGTTTAGGACGGGTGGTAGGGACAGAGCATCGAGTGACATTATACTGAGTGCACTATCCGAAAATTACCTCGAGCAATTAAACAGAGGACCGACTCGTGGAGATAACATCTTGGACCTACTGATAACAAATAGACCCGAACTTTTCGACTCTGTAAGTGCAGAACAGGGAATCAGTGATCATAAGGCCGTTGCAGCATCCCTGAATATGGAAGTTAATAGGAATATAAAATAAGGGAGGAAGGTTTATCTGTTTAGCAAGAGTAATAGAAGGCAGATTTCAGACTACCTAACAGATCAAAACGAAAATTTCTGTTCCGACACTGACAATGTTGAGTGTTTATGGAAAAAGTTCAAGGCAATCGTAAAATGCGTTTTAGACAGGCACGTGCCGAGTAAAACTGTGAGGGACGGGAAAAACCCACCGTGGTACAACAACGAAGTTAGGAAACTACTGCGAAAGCAAAGAGAGCTTCAAGTTTAAACGCAGCCAAAACCTCTCAGACAAACAGAAGCTAAACGATGTCAAAGTTAGCGTAAGGAGGGCTATGCGAGAAACGTTCAGTGAATTCGAAAGTAAAATTCTATGTACCGACTTGACAGAAAATCCTAGGAAGTTCTGGTCTTACGTTAAATCAGTAAGTGGCTCGAAACAGCATATTCAGACACTCCGGGATGATGATGGCATTGAAACAGAGGATGACACGCGTAAAGCTGAAATACTAAACACCTTTTTCCAAAGCTGTTTCACAGAGGAAGACCGCACTGCAGTTCTTTCTCTAAATCCTCGCACAAACGAAAAAATGGCTGACATCGAAATAAGTGTCCAAGGAATAGAAAAGCAACTGGAATCACTGAACAGAGGAAAGTCCACTGGACCTGACGGGATACCAATTCGATTCTACACTGAGTACGCGAAAGAACTTGCCCCCCTTCTAACAGCCGTTTACCGCAAGTCTCTAGAGGAACGGAGAGTTCCAAATGATTGGAAAAGAGCACAGGTAGTCCCAGTCTTCAAGAAGGGTCATCGAGCAGATGCGCAAAACTATAGACCTATATCTCTGACGTCGATCTGTTGTAGAATTTTAGAACATGTTTTTTGCTCGAGTATCATGTCGTTTTTGGAAACCCAGAATCTACTATGTAGGAATCAACATGGATTCCGGAAACAGCGATCGTGTGAGACCCAACTCGCGTTATTTGTTCATGAGACCCAGAAAATATTAGATACAGGCTCCCAGGTAGATGCTATTTTTCTTGACTTCCGGAAGGCGTTCGATACAGTTCCGCACTGTCGCCTAATAAACAAAGTAAGAGCCTACGGAATATCAGACCAGCTGTGTGGCTGGATTGAAGAGTTTTTAGCAAACAGAACACAGCATGTTGTTATCAATGGAGAGACGTCTACAGACGTTAAAGTAACCTCTGGCGTGCCACAGGGGAGTGTTATGGGACCATTGCTTTTCACAATAGATATAAATGACCTAGTAGATAGTGTCGGAAGTTCCATGCGGCTTTTCGCGGATGATGCTGTAGTATACAGAGAAGTTGCAGCATTAGAAAATTGTAGCGAAATGCAGGAAGATCTGCAGCGGATAGGCACTTGGTGCAGGGAGTGGCAACTGTCCCTTTAGACAAATGTAATGTATTGCGAATACATAGAAAGAAGGATCCTTTATTGTATGATTATATGATAGCGGAACAAACACTGGTAGCAGTTACTTCTGTAAAATATCTGGGAGTATGCGTGCGGAACGATTTGAAGTGGAATGATCATATAAAATTAATTGTTGGTAAGGCGGGTACCAGGTTGAGATTCATTGGGAGAGTACTTAGAAAATGTAGTCCATCAACAAAGGAGGTGGCTTACAAAACACTCGTTCGACCTATACTTGAGTATTGCTCATGGTGTGGGATCCGTACCAGATAGGGTTGACGGAGGGGATAGAGAAGATCCAAAGAAGAGCGGCGCGTTTCGTCACAGGGTTATTTGGTAACCGTGATAGCGTTACGGAGATGTTTAATAAACTCAAGTGGCAGACTCTGCAAGAGAGGCGCTCTGCATCGCGGTGTAGCTTGCTCGCCAGGTTTCGAGAGGTTGCGTTTCTGGATGAGGTATCGAATATATTGCTTCCCCCTACTTATACCTCCCGAGGAGATCACGAATGTAAAATTGGAGAGATTAGAGCGCGCACGGAGGCTTTCAGACAGTCGTTCTTCCCGCGAACCATACGCGACTAGAACAGGAAAGGGAGGTAATGACAGTGGCACGTAAAGTGCCCTCCGCCACACACCGTTGGGTGGCTTGCGGAGTATAAATGTAGATGTAGATGTAGAACACGCTGAGCTACCGTGCCAGCGTTAACCACGGCACCATGGCTTCAAAACTCCACTCAATGTTTCACTTGTTCAGCTTGGACCGTTCACCATCTCTAATTTGCTTTTTTTTTCACAGTACAGAACACCTTCTCCGTGTTTTCATGCTTGATTTGTGTTTAGCTTTTGACGGGCTGTCCATCTTATCACTAAATCTGAGGGGGATGCCATGTGAAGTTTCCCTTGTAAGCAACATTTGTGCTCACGCCCCAGAAGAATGAAGAAAGGAACATACAGCTTCGTTCTATGACCAACTGTAAGAAACAATCAACAAAATCAATAAAACTACAGACCATTCTTTTTCATTTGCAGGGATCTAGATGCCCATCTTAGAAATCTTCCAATACCAGAAATAATGGGAAACTTAGGAGAAAATCGAGTGAACGATAGTGGAACTAAAACTCTCTTCCCTCAAAAAAGATGCGTATAATACACATGTTCAACAGGCAGGTATAAGACGACTCTGATCATTTGAAAATGTAGTCACGGTTTTCGTGCTATTTCCAATAAAAGGATAATATTTACCTGAGCATTCAACTCGTGCTATAGCCTTTTGTCCACAATGAAGACCCGAAATCTCTTGGATTTTCATAAGTGCAGGAGAGTAATAAAAAGATACCGGCTTTGGTATCCAGTTGCCTCGGAAGAACTGTTCAGCATCAGATAGCGTGAACTTGAAGTATATGTCAGTAAAATTAGAGCCGGCTTGTCCCGGCGGAGGTTAGAGTCCTCCCTCGGGCATGGGTGTGTGTGTTTGTCCTTAGGATAATTTAGGTTAAGTAGTGTGTAAGCTTAGGAACTGATGACCTTAGCAATTAAGTCCCATAAGATTAAAAAAAAAAATTGAGCGTAGTGTTCTGTCGATTGCAGAGTCCTTGGAGCACTAACTCGGCGTGGACAACGATGGACAGAGAAAACATTTTTGCTCTTGTTGTAAAAAGAGATCCTCACATTTCCCTAATTCGATTTAGGGAAACAAAAGAAAAGCGAAATCGTGGTTTTCGTTCGGATAGTTGAATTGCTCGCCTCAGGAATATCAGTCCACTTTCTTAACCACTGTGCTTCCATGCTCGGCCACCTCTACTTTGGTTCTTCTAAAGACTCCTTGGGGAATGTTAATACCACGCTTATTCAAAGACCTTCACTTTATTGAAGTTGACAAAAATATTGTCTCTATTGAGGTCGAGATGGATTGCGAGAGTGAGGTCGTCTGGTTGCGTATAACGGATGTAGGTGAGACCAAGTCAAGTGTTGGATGTTTTTACCGGCCACCCAATTCCGCTGTGAAAATTCTAGAATAATTCAAAGAAAGTTTGCAGTCAGCACCACGTTAATACACAGATCATGCAAAACTAGTTGAAAACGACGTTAAGCTATCGGGTATAGACTGGGGTATCTATGGACTCATTGAGGGGGGTACATACGGAAAGTCATACGAAATAATTTTGAACACGTTTTCTGAAAATTGTCTTGAGTAGCTAGCTCGGCAGCCCACACGCAGTGGAAATATTTAGGCCTTGTAGCTACAAATAGGCCAGATTTTACCGACAATGTCAGTATAGACACGGGGGTTATCGATCACAATGTCTACTGTTACGAAAGTTAATAAATCAGTCAAGAAGGCTAGGAGAGTGTTTCTGCTAGACAGAGCTGGTAAGAAGTTCTTAGTATCTGACTTAGAGAGTGAACTGAAGTCACTTAGTTCCAGTAACAGGGACTAAAGCGATTATGGACAAAGTTGAAGCAAATTGCAAATCGTCGTCTGGAGAAGTGTGTGCCTAGTAAGTGGATAAAGGGTGGAAAAGATCCACCGTGGTCTAATAACGAAATCCGGAAGACGATGACGAAGCAGAGGCTGTTACCACTCTCGGTTCAAAAGAGAACGCACAAATGACGACAAGCGAACGTTAGCAGAGATTCGTGCGTCTCTGAAAAGATATATGCGCGAAGCATACAGCTACCACCGTCATACTTTAGCAAAAGATCTGCCAGAGAACACGAGAAAATTCTGGTTCTATGTAAAATCGTTAAGCCGGTCTAAGGTTTCCATTCAGTCCCTTGTTGACCACGCTAGTGTGGCAGTTGAAGATAGCAAAACGAAAGCCGAAGTTTTAAATTTCGCGTTCAAGGAATCGTTCACACGGGAGAGTCGTACAAACATACCATCATTTGATCATAGGACAGACTATTCGGTTTTGCAAAGAGTACTCTATGGCATTGGCCCCTTACCTAGCTTGCATGTATAACGAATGTCTCACCCAGCACAAAGCCCCACAAGCGACTGGAAGAAAGCGCAGGTGACTCCTCTGTATAAGAAGCGTAAAAGAACGGACCCGCAAAATTATAGACCAATATCATTAACTTCGGTTTGCAGCGGAGTCTGTAACACCATAGCTCTAATGCGGTGCTGATTTAGTTTGCTTTTGTTTCATTTAATGTTACATTGCTGTGCTTCTGTAAATGTGTTTGAATAGATAACATAAAATTGTATACTGCTTTCTTTATACAAACTTTGATGTCGTGGTTTGGTTTTAGGCTGTGTAGCATATCTTTCATTTAAACTCTTTGTCCCATTTGGAGGGAACAAAACTTACTGTATATAATTGTAATTTTGTGTGAATAATTTTTTGTAGAAATATCTATATGTGCAAATGTTCTGTTTTGTTTAAAATGATTGGTTGCTGTTATGTAAATTGCTGATCCTCACTTAGGGCTCTTAGTATTCTGTGTATAAGAGGTGTAGTGGTTCCCCTCGGGAACGGAACTGTGTAGCGCGCGCAAATTGTGGTTGGCCTAGGTGGAAAAGGTGGAGCTGATAGTCAGTCGGGGACGAGCCACCAGTCCGTGCACTGCCATGTAAAAGATGCATATTGTGCTGATTTCGAGAGAGGCTTTTCCTGCTTCTTTCCAAGGCCTCGGATGTATGGATAAATAGATGGAACTATTCTGGAATTTGTATCTATCATCGCCACCAAGAAATGACAGAGCCCAGCAATTCTGCCTGCAATTCCACCTACCAACATGCAGTTGCCACCACATTGCGCAATCATTGCAACGTAGTACTATATTGATGTACAGTGAAAGATCAGCTTAATGGATGTGTTATTGTGCTCAAATACAAGGTAATTTATGTCTGAATTTATGTACCTACCTTGACTTTTCTCCTCATCATAACACCTCTCAGGTTCCTTTCCGTTTGAACTAAAGTGATTACCGAGTGTCCTTACTGAAAGTATGTTAAAACCCAGTTTTCTATTTAATGTCTCTTGAACATAGTAAAGTTAAAGTTAATATGGCAAGAGAGTGGGTTAAAGTTAATGATGCTTGCTGAAAATAATTTTCCTAGTAAAACTGCTTATTAATGTGTTGTTGCCTACCTCAAAATTAAAAGTTCTTAAGATTGAGGTTTCTAAAGTTTTGCTTAGCTAATGATCATCTTGATATCTGTAGTAAATTCTAAAAAGGTGAGCCAGTTGCAATTTTGTTAACATTTTGTTTCTATGTAGTAAAAGTGAGAAAGCTACTGTTGTGAAACGTTATACACTCTTGTTTGCTATGTGTTAGTCTCTCTTGTGTTCATATTAACAGTATAAAGACCACTCAGTTTGTGTAAGCCCTGAAAGTGATAGTGTTTTTCTGTACCTGTTATAATTTTGCAAATAGTTTGTGCTGCTCCAACTGTTAGTTTCACTCTCACCGTAAACATATGAGTGTGTCAGAGTTCATTGCACTCGCGTGTGGCCAAGTATAGGTTGTGTTCATCCATTAAAGTTACTAATAACTATTTTCTTGAACGAGAATGTTTATCATTCTCTTGTCTAGTTAGGCTGGCGACCGTTTTCTTTATCAATTAAACAGTGCAGATAGGCAATATTTCGATTGTCGCTGTTTAATTATTTACGTAATTCTGACTTTCACTTCCGATAAGCCACCCCCATTAGGAATAACACGGTCAACTAAACAAAATTCCTCTCAGAGGGTAACACTGCTCTGTTGCTTTATACCATAATTGCTAAAACAAAATAATTCTGTTTTGCAACTGACTCCAACTTAAACGTTATGATATAACAGTAGTAGAAAAGGGAGTGTTGTACGTGGCTTTTCCGTGGCAGGACTATTTGTTCTGTTGGGGCACACTACGTAATAAACCAAACTTGGTATTTCATAGTGTAAGCTACGTAAATACGCTGCTGTAGTGTTATAAGTCCTTAAACATATTCTCTGTTCGAATATAATAAACTTTCTTGAGACTAAGAGCTTATGTCCACGAATCATTATGATTTTAGAAAGCGTTGTTAGTGCGAAACTCACTTGCCCTTTTCTCACATGATATGCTGCGAGCCATGGATGAAGGGCAACAGGCAGATACCATACTTTCATATTTTTAGATTTCCGGAAAGCATTTGAGACGGTGCCCCATTTGCAGACTGTTAAAGAAGGTACGAGCACACGGAATAAGTTCACGGATATGTGAGTGGCTCGAAGACTACGTCAGTAATAGAATCCAGTACGTCGTCCTCGAAGGCGAGTGTTCATCAGAGACAAGGGAATCGTCAGGAGTGCCCCAGGGAAGTGTGATAGTACCGCTGCTGTCCCCTGTATACACAAATGATTCGGCGTAAATGGTGGGCAACAATCTGCGGTTGTTTGCTGATGATGCTGTGGTGTGCGGTAAGGTGTCGAAGTTGAGTGAGTGTAGGAAAATAGAAGACGAAGTAGACAAAATTTGTAGTTGGTGTGATTAATGGCAGCTAGCATTAAATGTGAGAAAATTTGAGTTAATGCGGCTGAGCCGGCCGTGGTGGCCGAGCGCTTCTAGGCGCTACAGTCCGCGCGACCGCTACGGTCGCAGTTTCGAATCCTGCCTCGGGCATGGATGTGTGTGATGTCCTTAGGTTAGTTAGGTTTAACTAGTTCTAAGTTCTAGGGGACTGATGACCACAGAAGTTAAGTCTCATAGTGCTCAGAGCCTTTTTTGAATGCGGCTGAGTAGAAAAAACCAACCGGTAACGTTCCGATACAGCATTAGTAGTGTCCCGCTTGACACAGTCACGTGGTTTACGAGGTGCATTCAAGTTCTAAGGCCTCCGTTTTTTTTTCTAATTAACTACTCACCCGAAATCGATGAAACTGGCGTTACTTCTCGACGTAATCGCCCTGCAGACGTACACATTTTTCACAACGCTGACGCCATGATTCCATGGCAGCGGCGAAGGATTCTTTAGGAGTCTGTTTTGACCACAGGAAAATCGCTGAGGCAATAGCAGCATGGCTGGTGAACGTGCGGCCACGGAGAGTGTCTTTCAGTGTTGGAAAAAGCCAAAAGTCACTAGAAGCCAGGTCAGGTGAGTAGGGAGCATGAGGAATCACTTCAAAGTTGTTATAACGAAGAAACTGTTGCGTAACGTTAGCTCGATGTGCGGGTGCGTTGCCTTGGTGAAACAGCACACGCGCAGCCCTTCCTGGACGTTTTTGTTGCAGTGCAGGAAGGAATTTGTTCTTCAAACCATTTTCGTAGGATGCACCTGTTACCGTAGTGCCCTTTGGAACGCAATGGGTAAGGATTACGCCCTCGCTGTCCCAGAACATGGACACCATCATTTTTTCAGCACTGGCGGTTACCCGAAATTTTTTTGGTGGCGGTGAATCTGTGTGCTTCCATTGAGCTGACTGGCGCTTTGTTTCTGGATTGAAAAATGGCATCCACGTCTCATCCATTGTCACAACCGACGAAAAGAACGTCCCATTCGTGCTGTCGTTGCGCGTCAACATTGTTCGGCAACATGCCACACGGGCAGCCGTGTGGTCGTCCGTCAGCATTCCTGGCACCCACCTGGATGACACTTTTCGCATTTTCAGGTCGTCATGCAGGATTGTGTGCACAGAACCCACAGAAATGCCAACTCTGGAGGCGATCTGTTCGACAGTCATTCGGCGATCCCCCAAAACAATTCTCTCCACTTTCTCGATCGTGTCGTCAGACCGGCTTGTGCGAGCCCGAGGTTGTTTCGGTTTGTTGTCACACGATGTTCTGCCTTCATTAAACTGTCGCATCCACGAACGCACTTTCGACACATCCATAACTCCATCACCACATGTCTCCTTCAACTGTCGATGAATTTCAATTGGTTTCACACCACGCAAATTCAGAAAACGAATGATTGCACGCTGTTCAAGTAAGGAAAACGTCGCCATTTTAAGTATTTAAAACAGTTCTCATTCTCGCCGCTGGCGGTAAAATTCCATCAGCCATACGGTGCTGCCATCTCTGGGACGTATTGACAATGAACTCGGCCTCATTTTAAAACAATGCACATGTTTCTATCTCTTTCCAGTCCGGAGAAAAAAAATCGGAGACCTTAGTACTTGAATGCACCTCGTAAATACACTCCTGGAAATTGAAATAAGAACACCGTGAATTCATTGTTCCAGGAAGGGGAAACTTTATTGACACATTCCTGGGGTCAGATACATCACATGATCACACTGACAGAACCACAGGCACATAGACACAGGCAACAGAGCATGCACAATGTCGGCACTAGTACAGTGTATATCCACCTTTCGCAGCAATGCAGGCTGCTATTCTCCCATGGAGACGATCGTAGAGATGCTGGATGTAGTCCTGTGGAACGGCTTGCCATGCCATTTCCACCTGGCGCCTCAGTTGGACCAGCGTTCGTGCTGGACGTGCAGACCGCGTGAGACGACGCTTCATCCAGTCCCAAACATGCTCAATGGGGGACAGATCCGGAGATCTTGCTGGCCAGGGTAGTTGAGTTACACCTTCTAGAGCACGTTGGGTGGCACGGGATACATGCGGACGTGCATTGTCCTGTTGGAACAGCAAGTTCCCTTGCCGGTATAGGAATGGTAGAACGATGGGTTCGATGACGGTTTGGATGTACCGTGCACTATTCAGTGTCCCCTCGACGATCACCAGTGGTGTACGGCCAGTGTAGGAGATCGCTCCCCACACCATGATGCCGGGTGTTGGCCCTGTGTGCCTCGGTCGTATGCAGTCCTGATTGTGGCGCTCACTTGCACGGCGCCAAACACGCATACGACCATCATTGGCACCAAGGCAGAAGCGACTCTCATCGCTGAAGACGACACGTCTCCATTCGTCCCTCCATTCACGCCTGTCGCGACACCACTAGAGGCGGGCTGCACGATGTTGGGGCGTGAGCGGAAGACGGCCTAACGGTGTGCGGGACCGTAGCCCAGCTTCATGGAGACGGTTGCGAATGGTCCTCGCCGATACCCCAGGAGCAACAGTGTCCCTAATTTGCTGGGAAGTGGCGGTGCGGTCCCCTACGGCACTGCGTAGGATCCTACGGTCTTGGCGTGCATCCGTGCGTCGCTGCGGTCCGGTCCCAGGTCGACGGGCACGTGCACCTTCCGCCGACCACTGGCGACAACATCGATGTACTGTGGAGACCTCACGCCCCACGTGTTGAGCAATTCGGCGGTACGTCCACCCGGCCTCCCGCATGCCCACTATACGCCCTCGCTCAAAGTCCGTCAACTGCACATACGGTTCACGTCCACGCTGTCGCGGCATGCTACCAGTGTTAAAGACTGCGATGGAGCTCCGTATGCCACGGCAAACTGGCTGACACTGACGGCGGCGGTGCACAAATGCTGCGCAGCTAGCGCCATTCGACGGCCAACACCGCGGTTCCCGGTGTGTGCGCTGTGCCGTGCGTGTGATCATTGCTTGTACAGCCCTCTCGCAGTGTCCGGAGCAAGTATGTTGGGTCTGACACACCGGTGTCAATGTGTTCTTTTTTCCATTTCCAGGAGTGCATCTGGTCGTAATGTAGCAAAGCGATATGACATGGTACAAGCATGTGAAGGCTGTGTAAGGGAAGACGAATAGTCGACTTCGGTTATTGGGAGAATTTTAGAAAAGTGTTGTTCATTTGTAAAGGAGACTGTATATAGGACGCTGGTGCAACCTACTCTTGAATACTACTCAAGTGTTTGGGATCCGTACCAGGTCGGATTGATGGTGGACATCAAAGCAGTTCAGAGGCGGAGTACTAGATTTGTTACCGGTAGGTTCGAACAATACGTTAAGTCTTACGGAGATGCTTCAGGAACTCAGATCGGAATCCCTGGAGGGAGAGCGACGTTCTCTTCGAAGAACAATTTTGAGAAAATTTAGAGACCCGGTATTTCAAGCTTATTGACGAAAGATTCTACTTCCGCCAACGTGCATTGCGAGGAAGCTCCATAAACGTACGATACGGGAAATTAGGGTTCATTCGGAGGCATACATACAATCGTTCTCCCCCGCTCTATTTGCGAGTGGAACAGGAAAGGAAATGACTAGTAGTGGTACAGGATACCCTGCGCCACGCATTGTACTTGGCTTGCGGGGTATCTATGTTGTTGTTGTTGTGGTCTTCAGTCCTGAGACTGGTTTTATGCAGCTCTCCATGCTACTCTATCCTGTGCAAGCTTCTTCATCTCCCAGTACCTACTGCAACCTACATCCTTCTGAATCTGCTTACTGTATTGATCTCTTGGTCTCCCTCTACGATTTTTACCCTCCACGCTGCCCTCCAATGCTAAATTTGCGATCCCTTGATGCCTCAAAACATGTCCTACCAACCGATCCCTTCTTCTAGTCAAGTTGTGCCACAAACTTCTCTTCTCCCCAATCCTATTCAATACCTCCTCATTAGTTACGTGATCTACCCACCTTATCTTCAGCATTCGTCTGTAGCACCACATTTCGAAAGCTTCTATTCTCTTCTTGTCCAAACTGGTTATCGTCCATGTTTCACTTCCATACATGGCTACACTCCATACAAATACTTTCAGAAACGACTTCCTGACACTTAAATCTATACTCGATGTTAACAAATTTCTCTTCTTCAGAAACGCTTTCCTTGCCATTGCCAGTCTACATTTTATATCCTCTCTACTTCGATCATCATCGGTTATTTTGCTCCCTAAATAGCAAAACTCCTTTACTACTTTAAGTGTCTCATTTCCTAATCTAATCCCCTCAGCATCACCCGATTTAATTTGACTACATTCCATTATCCTTGTTTTGCTTTTGTTGATGTTCATCTTATACCCTCCTTTCAAGACACTGTCCATTCCGTTCAACTGCTCTTCCAAGTCCTTTGCTGTCTCAGACAGAATTACAATGTCATCGGCGAACCTCAAAGTTTTTACTTCTTCTCCATGAATTTTAATACCTACTCCGAATTTTTCTTTCGTTTCCTTTACTGCTTGCTCAATATACAGATTGAATAACATCGGGGAGAGGCTACAACCCTGTCTCACTCCTTTCCCAACCACTGCTTCCCTTTCATGCCCCTCGACTCTTATAACTGCCATCTGGTTTCTGTACAAATTGTAAATAGCCTTTCGCTCCCTGTATTTTATCCCTGCCACCTTCAGAATTTGAAAGAGAGTATTCCAGTTAACGTTGTCAAAAGCTTTCTCTAAGTCTACAAATGCTAGAAACGTACGTTTGCCTTTTCTTAATCTTTCTTCTAAGATAAGTCGTAAGGTTAGTGTTGCCTCACGTGTTCCAACATTTCTACGGAATCCAAACTGATCTTCCCCGAGGTCCGCTTCTACCAGTTTTTCCATTCGTCTGTAAAGAATTCGCGTTAGTATTTTGCAGCTGTGACTTATTAAACTGATAGTTCGATAATTTTCACATCTGTCAACACCTGCTTTCTTTGGGATTGGAATTATTATATTCTTCTTGAAGTCTGTGGGTATTTGGCCTGTCTCATACATCTTGCTCACCAGATGGTAGAGTTTTGTCATGACTGGCTCTCCCAAGGCCATCAGTAGTTCTAATGGAATGTTGTCTACTCCCGGGGCCTTGTTTCGACTCAGGTCTTTCAGTGATCTGTCAAACTCTTCACGCAGTATCTTATCTCCCATTTCATCTTCATCTACATCCTCTTCCATTTCCATAATATTGTCTTCAAGTACATCGCCCTTGTATAAACCCTCTATATACTCCTTCCACATTTCTGCCTTCCCTTCTTTGCTTAGAACTGGGTTGCCATCTGAGCTCTTGATATTCATACAAGTGGTTTTCTTCTCTCCAAAGGTCTCTTTAATTTTCCTGTAGGCAGTATCTATCTTACCCCTAGTGAGACAAGCCTCTACATCCTTACATTTGTCAACCGAGCGGGGTGGCGCAGTGGTTAGACACTGGACTCGCATTCGGAAGGACGACGGTTCAATCCCGCGTCCGGCCATCCTGATTTAGGTTTTCCGTGATTTCCCTGAATCGCTCCGAGCAAATGCCGGGATGGTTCCTTTGAAAGGGCACGGCCGACTTGCTTCCCCATCCTTCCCCAGTCCGATGAGACCGATGACCTCGCTGTCTGGTCTCCTTCCCCAAACAAACCAACCAACCTTACATTTGTCCTCTAGCCATCCCTGCTTAGCCATTTTGGACTTCCCGTCGATATCATTTTTGTGACGTTTGTATTCCTTTTTGCCTGCTTGATTTACTGCATTTTTATATTTTCTCCTTTCATCAATTAAATTCAATATTTCTTCTGTTACCCAAGGATTTCTATTAGCCCTCGTCTTTTTACCTACTTGATCCTCTGCTGCCTTCACTACTTCATCCCTCAGAGCTACCCATTCTTCTTCTACTGTATTTCTTTCCCCCATTCCTGTCAATTGTTCCCTTATGCTCTACCTGAAACTCTCTACAACCTCTGGTTCTTTCAGTTTATCCAGGTCCCATCTATGTAGATGTATAAATTCGCACTATTACAGAGAGGTCCAGTGACTGCAAAGAACAAGCACAAACTGTCGTAAAATTACCCTCCTGAGACAACAGAACATTGTGTAATACTACTTCGAAATTACTAATATTGCAGTAATTGAACAATTTTCCAACTTCATGATCCTTATAAACATAGTTATCCGTCAGTTAGATAGGAATAAATTGCTCTGTAATGGAAAATGGCTATGAAGACAAATACAGGCGTATTGGAGTGAGTGAAGTATGATCCAGGCAAAACAATGCATAGGGGAAAAAACGGGTGCAACCAGTTTTCCGGAACACAACTTTGCACCGTTATTCAGAACGGAATATTATGACCATCATCATCATCATCTGCATTGGATTTTTAGCATTTTGCTAAATGCCAGAATCATAATCGCCAAAATGGACGTTAAACTTCCTGTAAGTCAGGCTCGTCCAAACTGTGCCCCCGGCGAATTCGTATGTTGTCGCAGTGGCCGAGCCGTCTCGCTTAGCTGGCCGTGCGGATCGCCCGAACGCCAGCCGATAGAAATATTTGTTCGCCCGTTTTCCCTTCGGGCAGAGGATGTCTCACAAGAGCTTTAACTAGAGCTGATTGACCTGCACTGCCATATCCGCCTGACGGACCGCTTTCTTACGCGTTAAACTTTGGGTGACTTTCACAGCTGTCTTCCACAAGAGAAATATCCTCTATTGCCCAAGCACGCGGTCAAAGTTCTCTCAATGTTTGGTTCCACGTATATTGGTGAGCGCTTTTTCTCTCTTTTAAAACTTGCTAAAACTAAGAACCGTTCATTCCTTGGCGATAAAAATTTGACCAGTTCTTTGAGGTTAGCAGTCCCACAGAATATTGTACCAAGCCTAGACAAAATAGTTTCCTCGAAAAAGAAAAACGTGTAAAATGTTAATTGTCTTCTTTCACAATGTTGACTGTAAGAATTAAGGAGCTTTATAACCTTAATTCTATTTTAATAAGTTTTCAAACTTGGTCAATTAAAATTATTACTTACAAAACAGCAAACTAAGGATCCAATTTCTAAACTGTGAAAAGGGATACAAAGAATTGTAGCATGAAGTATAACAAAAAATACTTACTTGTAACCACCAACAGTAACAATGAGACTCTATATCCCTTACATAAAATTAATTCTAAAAGAGAATATTTTGTTTACCTTAGATCTGACCGCGTGACAGTCCAGCGCAGAAGAGCAGTGCTGAGTAGAGATGGGCAAAACTGTTCTTTTCAGAGATTGGATCAGAACTGTTCACTCCCTGAAATGAATTAGCTCTTTTTCATGACTCACCACTCATTTACAATAGAAAATAAATGGAAGGCACATTGCCCTTTAAACTTGGTTTATTCCAGTACTATACCTGTATTTTGATCTTATTTGATCCTATTTTGAAGTAACACAGATAATGAGTAAGAATTTTGTATTGTTTATTGAAATTTCCACGATATGACAAAGTTTTTGATTATTGATTTATTTTGCACTATCGTGGTTTTTTGGGTGATCGGAAAATGTTGTAACTTCAGATTTACATTAACAATATATTTGGCTATAATGTATTAAAATTTCATTAACCTCATACAAATACATCGCAAGCCATATATTTTTAAAGTGAACGTTTCCTTCCGAAGACGCCTAAAATCGCAAAATCCGTACCAGAATAAGAAAAAAAATATAAATTTGACTGTAAAACGAGTGCTGCATATAGCCTTACGCAGAATAAAACAAGGAAAATATTGGTGTATCACATTTTGCGATACGTTTATCGGTTCGCTCGTAATTAAAGCGTAAATTCGAGTGTCCATAATAAAAATCCTATGGTAAGAGGAGTCATCAGGAACCTAATCTAATCAGTTTAAACAAATAAAAATAAAATAAAAGCGATTGATGTATACATAACATAATAATGTAATATACATAGCGGTATTACTACGAAGAACAATATCCAGTGGGGACGAACTCCGATGCAGAGGCGCTGAGTCGAGCAGGTCGAGCCGCGAGCTGTATTACTGCATGAGCTGAGACCGCAGAGACCAGAGTGACACCAGAGTCGCTTTGCTCAACGCTCTGGCTAGAGTCGAGACGGTGGGGTGAGCGCTGAGCGGGCGAGTTCCGAGGGTGGGGGGAGCGGTGAACTCACCCGCTCCGAGACAAATCGTCCGTTCCCTTGCGAGCAGGTTTTTGCAAGTAGTTCCTATGTTATCCGCTAGGTGGCTCTCTGTCCTGTTGCTCGCATCAACTGCCCAGAGGGCAGGACGTTGGACTGAAACGATCGCCAACAGAGTGCGATGCGAAGTTAAGCTGCGCCAGACACTGCACACGGCAGACGACGCACAGAGACGGCGCGGCATATGTGAAACACAAAATCCAATGGGGCACTGCACAATGCAGGCAGCCAAGGTAGAAGAAAGGGCAGAGGCCGGCGCTGGCTCTGTTGTGTGGCATGCACTGTGCTCTGACCAGCAGAGGCGCTGCTGATTTGCTCCGTCTCTCTCTCTCTCTCTCTGCCGTGGGAAACGTTTGGAGCTACCGTTCTTTTTTTCTGAATCACTGATTGTTCACTCCTTTGAAAGATTCAACTCTATGAATTAGTTCAAGAGCGGATCCCCCATCTCTAGTGCTGAGCGGTCTCACTCAGTCTGCAGCTCTCTCTCTCTCTCTCTCTCTCACCAGGCGCAATTCTTGAATGAGCTTGCTGTAAGTACGAGGTGCATTCAAGTTCTAAGGCCTCCGATTTTTTTCTCCGGACTGGAAAGAGATAGAAACATGTGCATTGTTTTAAAATCAGACCGCGTTCATTGTCAATACGTCCCAGAGATGGCAGCACCGTACGGCAGATGGAATTTTACCGCCAGCGGCGAGAATGAGAACTGTTTTAAGTACTTAAAATGGCGACGTTTTCCTTACTTGAACAGCGTGCAATCAATCATTTTCTGAATTTGCGTGGTATGAAACCAATTGAAATTCATCGACAGTTGAAGCAGACATGTGGTGACGGAGTTATGGATGTGTCGAAAGTGCGTTCGTGGGTGCGACAGTTTAATGAAGGCAGAACATCGTGTGACAACAAACCGAAACAACCTCGGGCTCGCACAAGCCGGTCTGACGACACGATCGAGAAAGTGGAGAGAATTGTTTTGGGGGATCGCCGAATGACTGTTGAACAGATCGCCTCCAGAGTTGGCATTTCTGTGGGTTCTGTGCACACAATCCTGCATGACGTCCTGAAAATGCGAGAAGTGTCATCCAGGTGGGTGCCACGAATGCTGACGGACGACCACACGGCTGCCCGTGTGGCACGTTGCCGAGCAATGTTGACGCACAACGACAGCACGAATGGGACTTTCTTTTCGTCAGTTGTGACAATGGATGAGACGTGGATGCCATTTTTCAATCCAGAAACAAAGCGCCAGTCAGCTCAATGGAAGCACACAGATTCACCGCCACCAAAAAAATTTCGGGTAACCGCCAGTGCTGAAAAAATGATGGTGTCCATGTTCTGGGACAGTGAGGGCGTAATCCTTACCCATTGCGTTCCAAAGGGCACTACAGTAACAGGTGCATCCTACGAAATTGTTTTGAAGAACAAATTCCTTCCTGCACTGCAACAAAAACGTCCGGGTAGGGCTGCGCGTGTGCTGTTTCACCAAGACAACGCACCCGCACATCGAGCTAATGTTACGCAACAGTTTCTTCGTGATAACAACTTTGAAGTGATTCCTCATGCTCCCTACTCACCTGACCTGGCTCGTAGTGACTTTTGGCTTTTTCCAACAATGAAAGACACTCTCCGTGGCCGCACATTCACCAGCCGTGCTGCTATTTCCTCAGCGATTTTCCAGTGGTCAAAACAGACTCCTAAAGGAGCCTTCACCGCTGCCGTGGAATCATGGCGTCAGCGTTGTGAAAAATGTGTACGTCTGCAGGGCGATTACGTCGAGAAGTAACGCCAGTTTCATCGATTTCGGGTGAGTAGTTAATTAGAAAAAAAATCGGAGGCCTTAGAACTTGATTGCACCTCGTACTTTGATAATGGCGCAAAAGTCCATACCTTCGAAATCAACGGTCCCGGAGCCGTCCGAGTCGATCTCCTCGATCATCATGTCGAGCTCTTCCTGCGTGATCTTGTCGTCCAGCTCTCGCAGGATCTCCCTCAGGACTCCGGTCGTGATGTAGCCGTTCCCTGTAAACAAAAGGACCCTGTGACCTCGGTACACGGCGATGCGTAGAAGCACTGGGAAATGCACTGCTTGTAATTTGATTGGCCGTTCTGACAGTATTTCCTGCATCAACAACTTTGTTTAGCAAATTTCGTAACAGCACGTGGCGATGGGTACTTTACCTGCCTACCAAGATTTGCTACTATAGATCGTCGATGTTTAGGCATCGAACTGTTTAACTAAACGAGTGTGTCCAATAGCAAGTAAACTTCAGAAAATCGCTTGCAAAAACTACTTCTGAAAAGTTGTTTGACGTAGAAACACCCCCGGCAAGCCGACTTCGCGCAAAATTCGTCAACTTGCAAAAGTAACTTCCGTAAGCTTCTTGCTACAAGTACTTGACGAACTGGCCAGCTGCTGGAAGTTTTTCTCAAACTTGCAGAAGTTTAGTGTGCTCATTACCGGCAAGAAAATGTCAGTGTCGAAAAGGAGAAGGGCGCAAAGACTGACGGCCCAAAACAGATGTACCACTGCAACCCCTAAACGTATATAATCGACCACCACAATCAAAGAAGCCCGAAATTAATTTACAGACTTCCTTCTTTCACGAGAAGGGGAAGCAGAATGGCAGTAGAGAAGTCTTTAAATTTTGGCTGATTTTTAATTGTAGCATAAGCAAATATGCATTGCGTTTGTAATAAAAGTAATAGGCGAAGAGAAATTAAAAGGCCACATATTAAAGGCCATCTCTTGGTGGTACAACTTGCCGCGTTTTTGTAACCTGTTATCAAATATTTGATTCCACAATTAACAAGGGATGGTCGAAACTAGCATACTACATTCTCAGAAAGATTTTAGTCTGATCGAATTTCTCTGATTTCGCCAGCACGAGTCGCTGGCATTCTCAAAGGTTTATCCCCCATCAACAGTCTGCCACCGGCAATGGAGCGTGGACCTCCGACAAACTGCTGGCTAAACAGTAGAAAAATCGTTATACACCGTCCGAAGATCCGCGAGACAGAAGCCAACAGGCAACACATCAAACTGAATCATTTTCATGTATCTTACACACTGAAGTGCCAAAGACACTGCTATAGACATGCGTATTCAAAGAGAGAGATTTGCAAACAGGCAAAATACGGCACTGCGGTTGGAAAGGCCTATATAAGACAAGAAGGGTCTGGCGCAGTTGTTCGATCGGCTACTGCTGTTACAATGGCAGGTTATAAAGATTTAAGTGAGCTTGAACGTGGTGTTATAGTCGGCGCATGAGCGATGGGACACAGCATCTCCCAAGTAGCGATGAAGTGGGGATTTTCCAGTACGACCATTCCACGAGTCTACTGTGAATACCAGGAATCCAGTAAAACATCTAATCTCCGACATCGCTGCGGCCTCAGAAAGAACCTGCAAGAACGGGACCAACGACGACTGAAGAGAATCCTTCAACGTGACAGAAGTGCAACCATTCCCCAAATTGTTGAGGATTTCAACGCTGGGCCATTAACAAGTGTCAGCTTGCGAGCCGTTTAACGAAACATCATCAATATCGCCGTTCAGAGCCGAAGGTCCACTCGAGCACACTTGATAACTGCACGACACAAAGCTATACGCCTCGCCTGGGCCCGTCAACACCGACATTGGACTGTTGATGACTGGATACATGTTGCCTGGTTGAACAAGTCTCGTTTCAAATTGAATCTAGCGGATGAACGTGTACGGCTATGAAGACATGGAGCCTGCATGTCAGCAAGGGACTCTTCCCGTTGGTGGAGGCTCTGTAATGGTGTGGGGCGTGTGTAATTGAAGTGATATGGGACCCCTGATACGTGTAGATAAGACTATGACAGGTGACACGTACTTACGCATCCTGTCCGATTATCTGCATCCATTCATGTCCATTGTACATTCCGATGGACTTGGGCAATTCCAGCAGGACAATGCGACACCCGACACGTCCAGAACTGTTGCAGAGTGGCTCCAGGAACACTCTCCTGAGAGCGGCGCGGGGTAGCCGCGCGGTCTAGGGCGCCTTGTCACGGTCCGCGTGGCGCCCCCCGTCGTAAGATCGGGTCCTCCGTCGGGTATGGTTGTGTGTGTTGTACTTAGCGTAAGTTAGTTTAAGTTAGATGAAGTAGTGCGTAAGCTAAGGGGCCGATGACCTCAGCAGGTTGGTCCCATAAGCACTTACTACAGATTTCCAAATTTTTTACTCTTCTGAGTATAAACACTTCCACTGGCCACCAAAACCCCCAGACATGAACATTATTGAGCATATGTGAGATGCCTTGCAGCGTGCTGTTCAGAAGAGATCTCCAGTCCCTCGAACTTTTGCGGGTTTATGTACAGCCCTGCAGGATTCATGGTGTTTATTCCCTCCAGTACTACTTGTAACGTTCCCTGGCAAACTCACGATATTAATAAAATAAAATTTATTTGTACCATATACGCCGCTCTGAGCAATCTGTATATACTGTAATTATTTAACAAAAATATTATTGAATTTTGTGTAAAAGACATTTGTTATTATCGTAATATTTTTTGTAGTAATATTCTTTCTGTATTTAGGATAGTAATTTTTCTATATTTATTATGTGATTGTAAAATGTGTCAGTATCTGCGATAACAGAGATGTGAAATTTAGCCAGAGGAGAATAATATTGTCAAATTACAAAGAAATGTTAATTGTCAGCAGTCGTATAAAAGAACCATGTACAGCGTATTCTTTGGTCTTATGTGTGTAGATGCGAATGCGAGAAGAAGCTGTGTTGAAGCGATTCATGAAAGGGTAGATGTCTTTTGTCTCTGTCTAGACTTAGCCGCCATTAGAGGAGGCGTTACGAATTAATGTGAGTTCAATTATTGTTTGATCTAAATATATCAGAATTTATCAAAAGTGTGTATTATTAATGTCAATTAGCTTGCCCATGTCATCTATATTATTTCTTTGAAGAATTTTCAGCATTTTTAGCGGAGTTGCTGGGCTGTGCCGCGACCGATCGATTTGCAGCGGCGGCACATTTAAAAAATTGTTCCGCTAAAGAAAAAATCAACCAAACCCGTAAATCTGGAACAGATAGATAAAAATTAACAGTGAATTAAGAAATTGTTCTTCCTTTACAGTGATCCTGAGACTTAAGAATTTTTAACCTAATAATACATTTGTGCATTCGTAGACGGATAGTTAATGTTAGTTAACATTGAAATTTAACAATTTTGGTTCTTTCAAATAGCTTAAATGTATAGCGAAGTAGGTTTGATCAGTGATAATTAAATGTCGGCTTGGCAATAATTAACCATTTTCTGCTAATAGAGATAATCTTGTGTTCTATAGTTAACGCCGGGATAGAATTCAGTAATTATTTAACAAAAAAATCCACTGCATTTAGAAAATGTGTGCCAAGGCCGAATGATATAAAGGATTTAATTCTCAACTAAATATTCTTAATCAGTTAATATGAGTTCACGTAATTTTTAAATGTACGTAATTCTTTTGAAAGTGAAATTTTTTTATTACCACACGTAAATAAGAGTGAGGTTCTACAACAAAGTTCGCACGCAAAGAAAGTAAGGTAAAGGTAAAGAAAATTAACTTAAAAGCAAAATTTATTATTCTTTAACGAAATTTCATTCAGCATCGATTTCGTTAAATACTTCAGACATTAGTCGAGTCCATGCCATATCGAGTTGCGGCACTTCTGCCTGCTTTCTGGGGCCCTACACGATTTTAGGCATTTGTACCAGTTTCATTGGCTGCTCAGCGTACATCCAATGGATTTCGTAATTGATTTACGTAAAGTCTAATGTAGCAAACAACAAGTCACTTTTGTCTGACTTCCGCACAATATTTCAGTAATTAATAAAAAGGGCTTATTTCAATAGTGGTACAAGTCCATTACCTCCACGTTTCTGCCTATAATGCTTCTGAAATTAATGATCCAAACAAACAGAAAGAAAGGTTCATCTCCAGCAGGAAGCCATATGCTTGAATATTTCTGGTATGTCAACTGCAGGTGTTTCAGCGCTCATTTAACTTTAGGACTCTGTATCTCAAATTGAACAAAAATGGTCTTGCACCACTATTGAAGTAAGCTCTTCAATTGCCCCTTTGTTTTGAATTTGAATGCAATCTTTGAACGCAGTGTCTGCCCATCGAAAATAAACTAGGTTGATTCCTCAGGGTGGGCGCGCCGTTGCGGTCCACAACTCACCCTCCTTGTCGTACAGGCGGAATGCCTCCCGCAGCTCCTCTTGCATCGCCTCCGCGTCCTCCTCAACCAGGAACCTGGCCGCCAGGATCACGAACTCGTCAAAACCCAGTTGGCCCAAGCCTGCAAACACAGGAGGGAGCGTTTGAGAGGTTACTCTAGCTAAGGCGAGACCAGCAAATCATGCAGCCGCGTGTGAGTGTGTGTTTCTGGAATGTGAACATTGGTTGGCTAGCGGGTAAGCAGGGGTGATGCTACAGATACGAAGAGCTGAGGGTCATTTCTCGGTCGGTTCTGCGATTTTATTGAGAGTTATTTTTTGCTTCTTTCACCTGAGGCCATGGTTCCATAGCGCGAAAAATCTGATTGCGCTGTGTTTCGGAGTCCACGTTTAATTTTATGTTTCCACGTAAGTAGCTATATACTCTTTTTCGACTAGATTTGCTATTTACAGAATGAGATTTTCATTCTGCAGCGGAGTGTGCGCTGATATGAAACTTCCTGGCAGATTAAAACTGTGTGCCGGACCGAGACTCGAACTCGGGAGCTTTGCCTTTCGCGGGCAACTGCTCTACCAACTGACCTACCCAAGCACGACTCACACCCCGTCCTCACACAGCTTTACTTCTGCCAGTACCTCGTCTCCTACCTTCCAAACTTTACAGAAGCTCTCCTGCGAACCTCGCAGAACATCCCCCAGGCTGTGGCTAAGCCATGTTCAAATGGTTCAAATGGCTCTGAGCACTATGGGACTCAACTGCTGTGGTCATAAGTCCCCTAGAACTTAGAACTACTTAAACCTAACTAACCTAAGGACAGCACACAACACCCAGCCATCACGAGGCAGAGAAAATCCCTGACCCCGCCGGGAATCGAACCCGCGAACCCGGGCGTGGGAAGCGAGAACGCTACCGCACGACCACGAGATGCGGGCGGCTAAGCCATGTCTCCGCAATATTCTCTCTTTCAGGAGTGCTAGTTCTGCAAGGTTTGCAGGAGAGCTTATGGAAAGTTTGGAAGGTAGGAGACGAGGTACTGGCAGAAGTAAAGCTGTGAGTACCGGTCGTGAGTCGTGCTTGGGTAGCTCAGTTGGTGGAGCACTTGCCTGCGAAAGGCAAAGCTCCCGAGTTCGAGTCCGGCACACAGTTTTAATGTGCCAGGAAGTTTCATAGATTTGCTATTATTCCTACCTTTCTCACCTCAAAGTGATTTCATGAATTACCATCCTCGACGAAACATCCGTACCCAAAGACTGGAAAGTTACACAGGTCACACCAATGTTCAAGAAAGGCAATATGAGTAATCCACTAAGTTACAAGCCCATATCATTAACGTCGACATGGAGCAGGCTTTTAGAACATATATTGTGTTCGAACATTATGAATTACCTCGAAGAGAACGGTCTATTGAGACATAGTCACACGGATTTAGAAAACATAGTTCCTGTGAAACACAACTATCTCCTTACTCACACAAACTTTTGAGTGCTATTGACAAGGGATTTCAAATTGATTCCGTATTTCTAGATTTCCAGAAGACTTTGGACACTGTACTCAGCGGCTTGTAATGAAATTGCGTGCTTATGGAATATCGTCTCAGTTATGCTACTGGATTCGTGATTTCCTGTCAGAGAGGTCACAGTTAGTAGTAACGGGCGGACAATCGTAAAACAGAAGTCATATCTGGCGTTCCCCGAGGTAGTGCTGTAGGCCCTGTGCTGTTCCTTATCTATATAAGCGATTTAGGGTTCAAATGGTTCTGAGCACTATGGGACTTAACATCTGTGGCAATCAGTCCCCTAGGACTTACAACTACTTAAACCTAACTAAGCTAAGGACATCACACACATCCATGTCCCAGGCAGGATTCGAACCTGCGACGGTAGTAGTCGGGCGGTTCCGGACTGAAGCGCGTAGAACTGCTCGGCCACCGCGGCCGGCTAGTGTGAGGTCATCCACATCAGTGCTAGAAGCAATCCGTTGATCTTCCGTTATTATTGTGAAGGTGGTGCGACGAACTCTCTGCCGGGCACTTATGTGTCCTTCTTTCCTCGTAATTCAGTTTTTGCATTACATCTCGAAGTATCGTTTTCCTTAGAAATATCGCACTCATCTTCCCCTCGTAATATTGTCGTATTTCATGGAAGATGCCTTCATTTACAATGTTGTACATGTAAGCAATTTTTAACGTTGAACTGTAATATCATAATTGTCTGGCAAAATCCTTCCGGAAATTTCCACGGAGATGTGTAACTTAAGACTGCGTCCCCCATGAACAACAGTGACATACACTCCTGGAAATTGAAATAAGAACACCGTGAATTCATTGTCCCAGGAATGGGAAACTTAATTGACACACTCCTGGGGTCAGATACATCACATGATCACACTGACAGAACCACAGGCACATAGACACAGGCAACAGAGCATGCACAATGTCGGCACTAGTACAGTGTATATCCAGGCTGCAATGCAGGCTGCTATTCTCCCATGGAGACGATCGTAGAGATGCTGGATGTAGTCCTGTGGAACGGCTTGCCATGCCATTTCCACCTGGCGCCTCAGTTGGACCAGCGTTCGTGCTGGACGTGCAGACCGCGTGAGACGACGCTTCATCCAGTCCCAAACATGCTCAATGGGGGACAGATCCGGAGATCTTGCTGGCCAGGGTAGTTGACTTACACCTTCTACAGCACGTTGGGTGGCACGGGATACATGCGGACGTGCATTGTCCTGTTGGAACAGCAAGTTCCCTTGCCGGTCTAGGAATGGTAGAACGATGGGTTCGATGACGGTTTGGATGTACCGTGCACTATTCAGTGTCCCCTCGACGATCACCAGTGGTGTACGGCCAGTGTAGGAGATCGCTCCCCACACCATGATGCCGGCTGTTGGCCCTGTGTGCCTCGGTCGTATGCAGTCCTGATTGTGGCACTCACCTGCACGGCGCCAAACACGCATACTACCATCATTGGCACCGAGGCAGAAGCGACTCTCATCGCTGAAGACGACACGTCTCCATTCGTCCCTCCATTCACGCCTGTCGCGACACCACTGGAGGCGGGCTGCACGATGTTGGGGCGTGAGCGGAAGACGGCCTAACGGTGTGCGGGACCGTAGCCCAGCTTCATGGAGACGGTTGCGAATGGTCCTCGCCGATACCCCAGGAGCAACAGTGTCCCTAATTTGCTGGGAAGTGGCGGTGCGGTCCCCTACGGCACTGCGTAGGATCCTACGGTCTTGGCGTGCATCCGTGCGTCGCTGCGGTCCGGTCCCAGGTCGACGGGCACGTGCACCTTCCGCCGACCACTGGCGACAACATCGATGTACTGTGGAGACCTCACGCCCCACGTGTTGAGCAATTCGTCGGTACGTCCACCCGGCCTCCCGCATGCCCACTATACGCCCTCGCTCAAAGTCCGTCAACTGCACATACGGTTCACGTCCACGCTGTCGCGGCATGCTACCAGTGTTAAAGACTGCGATGGAGCTCCGTATGCCACGGCAAACTGGCTGACACTGACGGCGGCGGTGCACAAATGCTGCGCAGCTAGCGCCATTCGACGGCCAACACCGCGGTTCCTGGTGTGTCCGCTGTGCCGTGCGTGTGATCATTGCTTGTACAGCCCTCTCGCAGTGTCCGGAGCAAGTATGGTGGGTCTGACACACCGGTGTCAATGTGTTCTTTTTTCCATTTCCAGGAGTGTATATTTATCGTAAGTATTATATGTCATTTCACTTTCTGACCTCCCTCTATACAGAAAAACTTTTTCCACCATACTACGAATAACTTTAAGCAAAAGTAACATCGGCGATTAGTAACATGCAGTAGAGCTACTTAGGAGCATTCTAACAGTGCGCCAGGTGCAATATAAATTATCATTATTGTTTCGAAAGTGCTGAGGTACTGAATGTGGAAATCACCGTTTGGTTACAGAATGAAATCTTCACCCCGCACCGGTGTGTACGCTGATGTGAAATTTCCCGACAGCTTAACACTGTGCGGGACCGAAACTCGAATTCGGGACCTTTGCCTTTCGCGGGCATACGTCCTACCGACACTGCTACCCAAGCACGACTCACACAGCCTTAACCTGCCCCAAGTTCCATATCATGGCACACTCTGCTACAGAGTGAAAATTTCATTCTGGAAACATTCCGCAGGCTGTGGCTAAGTTATGTCTCCCAAATGTCCTTTCTTCCAGGAGTTTTGGATGTATGAGATGAGCTATTGGGGGACGTAAAGCTGTGAAGACAGGTCGTGAGTCGGGCTTGGGTAGCTCAGATGTTGGCTATGAGGATTCAGGCGGTTTTTGGGTGCTATGTAAGCTTCGGACAGCTATTTAAGGTACGAGGTACATTCAAGTTCTAAGGCCTCCGATTTTTTTTCTAATTAACTACTCACCCAAAATCGATGAAACTGGCGTTACTTCTCGACGTAATCGCCCTGCACACGTACACATTTTTCACAACGCTGACGCCATGATTCCATGGCAGCGGCGAAGGCTTCTTTAGGAGTCTTGTTTTGACCACTGGAAAATCGCTGAGGCAATAGCAGCACGGCTGGTGAATGTGCGGCCACGGAGAGTGTCTTTCATTGTTGGAAAAAGCCAAAAGTCACTAGGAGCCAGGTCAGGTGAGTAGGGAGCATGAGGAATCACTTCAAAGTTGTTATCACGAAGAAACGTGCGTAACGTTAGCTCGATGTGCGGGTGCGTTGTCTTGGTGAAACAGCACACGAACAGCCCTTCCCGGACGTTTTTGTTGCAGGGCAGGAAGGAATTTGTTCTTCAAAACATTTTCGTAGGATGCACCTGTTACCGTAGTGCCCTTTGGAACGCAATGGGTAATGATTACGCCATCGCTGTCCCAGAACATGGACACCATCATTTTTGCAGCACTGGCGGTTACCCGAAATTTTTTTGGTGGCGGTGGATCTGTGTGCTTCCATTGAGCTGACTGGCGCTTTGTTTCTGGATTGAAAAATGGCATCCACGGCTCATCCATTGTCACAACCGACGAAAAGAAAGTCCCATTCATACTGTCGTTGCGCGTCAACATTGCTTGGCAACGTGCCACACGGGCAGCCGTGTGGTCGTCCGTCAGCATTCGTGGCACCCACCTGGATGACACTTTTCGTATTTTCAGGTCGTCATGCAGGATTGTGTGCACAGAACCCACAGAAATGCCAACTCTGGAGGCGATCTGTTCAACAGCCATTCGGCGATCCCCCAAAACAATTCTCTCCACTTTCTCGATCGTGTCGTCAGACCGGCTTGTGCGAGCCCGAGGTTGTTTCGGTTTGTTGTCACACGATGTTCTGCCTTCATTAAACTGTCGCACCCACAAACGCACTTTCGACACATCCATTACTCCATCACCACATGTCTCCTTCAACTGTCGATGAATTTCAATTGGTTTCACACCAGGCAAATTCAGAAAACGAATGATTCCACGCTGTTCAAGTAAGGAAAACGTCGCCATTTTAAGTATTTAAAACAGTTCTCATTCTCGCCGCTGGCGGTAAAATTCCATCTGCCGTACGGTGCTGCCATCTCTGGGACATATTGACAATGAACACAGCCTCATTTTAAAACAATGCGCATGTTTCTATCTCTTTCCAGTCCGGAGAAAAAAAATCGGAGGCCTTAGAACTTGAATGCACCTCGTACAGTACAACACGCTTACCCTCCCAGCACTAGTAGGGGGCGTTTAGTCAACGACCAGATGAGGCGAATGCCATGTTTATTAATACCATGCTGGAACGGTGGGACGGCAGGAATCACTCCCTTACGGGGACGATTATCGAAGAACTAGTGCCAACATCGCATCTTCCCCCAGTCAGTGTCGGCCATATACCTCCCCCGGTAACGTACGTGCGCACATTCATCGCTGAACGTAGTTGCGTTCTGGAGCATTTACCGACGTCCCGAGAGCCGACATCGAAGGATGTGCACCATCTGCTTCTTCGACAGATCTGCAAACCGGAAATCCAACGAATGACAGAAAGAACGCAAAACATTTGGCGGATTCGCCCATGTGTCACGGACGACCACCAGCGAGGACTTGGCTGTCAGGATTCTGGTGAGAAAGATCATAGCGTTCATGCGGCGCACTGTACATACAGCAATATCTTTCGAGACTGTACGTTTTCTAGAGGAAACGTATTTTCCGCATTATAAGACAAACGTAGTTGCGTGGATCACTGGTATGACGGTCCATTACGTATATAGAGATACACATATGAACGTACTGGATTACTGGCAATGCTTACTAGACGGACACACAAAACTCTTACAGCTACGGAAGTACAAGGACAGGCGTGCAAATTTCCTAGGAACGGTTTTTGCGGACCCACCAGATAGTTGGGGTGTGCCAGGTGCGCAAAGATGGGCGGCGGTGTTTGTGGAACCGAGCAAGATGAGTGATCAGCTAAGGAAAACTACGCGAGTATGCGCCAGGAAGAACTAAAAGTTGCACAGCTAGCAATGGGATGTTTCTTTAAATTTTGTTTTAATACACGAGGGCTATCCGGAAAGTAAGGAACGATAGGTCACCGAAATGGAAACCACAGTGAAAATCAAAACTGTTTTATTTGCAATGGTTAGCTACACCTTCCAGCTACTTCTACACACAGTCGCCGCTCAGACTCAGACATCCGTCGTAGCGTTGTACGGATTTTTCAATTCCCTCGTTATAGGAGACAGCCGCCAGTACTGTTCGACAATTTTCTACTGTGGACTGCAGCCCGTTTTCTGTGTCAAAATATTGTCTTTATAGCCAGCGGTTCATTTGAGCAGAGATGGACCTCAGGGGTAGCCGCTTACGGGCTGTATTGTGGGTGATCAAACACTTGCCACCGAAAACGCTGCTGGATTATCTCCGTTGCCCCTGCAGAGTGCGGCCGAGAATTGTCGTGTGGAACGAACCGCATGACGGTTATGTTATGTGGATTGCATAGCTTCAGGCGAAATCTTTCCCCAAGCCCTCATGCTTGAAGGGAGGCGCTAATTTCCAGCCACCTTTACGTTCTCACTGTGAGCTCAGAACTGAAAAGAGCGACATGAAGCGATCGACGGGCGTTCTAGACACAGTGCCCAACGCATCTGTGCAAAGCTTCATCAGATTTTCACTGCATTTTCCATTTCGCGGCCGATCATTCCTTACTTTCCGAATAACCCTCGTGTATAAACAAGTTTTTAAAGGTGCCGGAGGTGCCCTACTTTGACTTTGTTGTTATTTCCTGCTGCATTTTCGGACTGCAGCAAGGTTCCATCCAGGACTTATAATGTTATAACAACACATAACGGTTTTGTGAATAATAAAGCTTTTTGTTTCTCCTACATTCCTTAAAAAATAAAATAAAAAAAGTCGGCAGAGCTCTTCCTCGCGAAGGGCAAAGAGGCTGAGTTCGAGCCTCTTTCAGCACATAGTTCTTATCTGCCAAGAAGTTTCACTGCGTAGTTAATCAATATAAAGAATTTAGATTCATCTTGTGGACTGGTATTTGCTTAAATATTGTATGTATGTATCTTTGCTTAAAGATTGTATGTAGTGTGAGTACAAATTCATAATGGAAAAATTGTCTATAAAATATTACTGACCAAGAAATTTTTTCTTCACATTAATTCCTTCTATACTGTTGTCATGCATTTCTGTTAGAGGTCGCTTATTCATTACCATAGATATTATTATTATACCATACAAATTTCAGTGTTTATCAACTGAGGAAGTCTGGTTAGAGGTTGAAGGCCTTAATATTGCTATCTGAAACAACTGTATAAATAAGTAAATGATGCTACATCTGATCAGTATATAACACTTTTTAAAGAGGAATCTCAATGTACCGTTAGGAGACAATGCTATAACAGTTTATAAGCTAAACAAAAAGATAAGTCCGAAGAAATAATCCAATCCTAAAAAAGCAGATCGAAACAGCTGTGAGAACTAAAGAATAAATAGTATAGATATTGGAAAGATTATAAACAAGAGACTGACAGTAGTGGCTGTCGTATTATGAAGGTCACAGATTAGTTTTACAGAAGGAAGATGGATTTCCTGACGTACGCAAGTAGTTTTTAAAGTTTTTACGAGTAGCTGTGGAACTGTGACACCAATCTTTTTTTAATGGAACTATATTTTTTGCAGTACCGAAAAGAGACATCGAAGAGCAATTCAACGACATAACATATGTGAAACTTGTTCATATTGTAGCGCAAAGTTTCTATATTTGCAAAGACAGCCGCGCGGTTAGAGGCGCCATGTCACGGATTTGCACGGCCAGTCGCGCCGGAGGTTCGAGTCCTCCCTCGGGCATGGATGTGTGTATTGTTCTCAGCATAAGTTAGTTTCAGTAGTGTGTAAGTCTAGGGACCGATGACCTCAGCAGTTTGGTCCCTTAGGAATTCACATTTGAACATTTCTAAAAACAGATCACCAGGGCTTGGCAGCATCATAAAGCCTTTCCGCAATACAAAATTTACGACATTCGCGTCAATCGAATAGTGCTCCAGTTTTTCGTCTGCCTTGTACACTGCCGGCCGGGGTGGCCGAGCGGTTCTAGGTGCTACAGTCTTGAACCGCGCGACCGCTACGGTCGCAGGTTCGAATCCTGCCTCGGGCTTGGATGTGTGTGATGTCCTTAGGTTAGTTAGGTTTAAGTAGTTCTAAGTTCTGGGGGACTGATGACCTCAGATGTTAAGTCCCACAGTGCTCAGAGCCATTTGAACCATTTTGAACCTTGTACATTGCGAATGAATAACTAAGTTGTCTGATCGCTAAAACAGCAGAAGACCGACCTACGGGCTTCAAGCGCACATGTGAACATATGAAACATATGAGAGTCACGTGTTCTCTTACATTTCATTCTGTAGGGGAGACTGCGGAAGGGCGTGTGAGACGCTGTTACCTTGTTACTTTGTAAGGTAGTAGTTGGTTGGTTGTTTCGGGGAAGGAGACCAGACAGCGAGGTCATCGGTCTCATCGGATTAGGAAAGGATGGGGAAGGAAGTCGGCCGTGCCCTTTCAGAGGAACCATCCCGGCATTTACCTGGAGTGATTTAGGGAAATCACGGAAAACCTAAATCAGGATGGCCGGACGCGGGATTGAACCGTCGTCCTCCCGAATGCGAGTCCAGTGTCTAACCACTGCGCCACCTCGCTCGGTGTAAGGTAGTAGTACTTTGTACATTACAAGGAGCCTTTCCCTCCAATATTACATGATTAAGCGACTACAAGGAGATATGAAATAGGTACTAATTCGTTATTGATTAATTCATATTGTTTGTGCATTTTGGGTGACTGGGTAGAAGCAATTCTGTACTAGCTCAGTGTAAGAGAGAGTGGGAGCGTGTGGTTATACCAAACTGTTTTCCTTCCGCGAAATTCTTAAGACGCATAGCTGAGGGCATAACTATCGGTCCGTGGTGGCAATCTTTGTAGAGTTCGGCGGTGAATAGGGGCAGCAGTTTAAATGTAGAGCACGCACGCATGGCGTGATCCTGAGGAACGTGTAACCAACTTGACGCACATTGTTAGGTTATATTTCGTTGATGAAGTAGGGAGATATTCCAGGAACTTCGGCGCCGAAACCGAAATTTAAGTCGGAGATTGTTCGGAACGCGGAAGAAAGCGACTTCCAGAAACATGATTCGCCACCCACGTTTAAAGAGGAGGGGAACCGAGACTTGGTAGAGGAAACGCAGGATCAGTCTGCCATCTTCGTCGTTTAGATCGGACGCGCTTTGCGCAGATTACAGACAGGCTTGCCGTCTTGTGCTCTTTTGTAGTAGATAGCTGTTACGACACTGTACTTGCGGCTGTACTTGGCATTACCCGAACTTCACCCCACGGCCTGAGTTGGCGTCTGGTTCAGCAAAGAGTGATAGAGAGCGCTTCATCTGATGTACAGTGAAGTTACAAGGCAGTACTGGTTGAGCAGTATTTGGACCGCAGTCAACCATTCAAGGTTTCCGAGTCATGTTCCAGAGATCTGAGAGGCTTCAGCAGAGCTGTTGCCTTCTGTATCGCCGCATTTCTACGATACCTGTGATATGCGTACGGTCTGACGATGATTAATCTGATGTTCACAGCTGGACACACGTGGCAAAGGCCAGAACGTTGTATTTCACTTTTGACTTGCTGTTTAGCAATGTAGTTTTGCGATTTGTGAAAATTTCATGCTGATGAAGGCACCCCTAGTAGGTGTCGAAATGTAGGTCAATGTACCTACCAATCACGCGCAACCGGTCGGCTGTAAAATACTATGTTGAAAGTAGTATACGGTTGCTAAGTAACAGCCATGTTTAAAACTACAACTATTCTTTCGGCACTCACATTTCACATTGCTTAATAGGGTAGTAATTTCTTCTGATATTTCTTACATTGGGTGTGATGTCGGTAATTCCATGTGTATTATCAGCAGATTGCAAGCGTTAAACAGGGCAGGGCTAAGCAGTGAAGGACCAATACCAAGGCAGCGAAAATCTGTACTTTATATTATTTCAGAGAATATTAATTTTGTCAGTGATTTCAATATCTACGGGTTCAGTATTAAAAAGATGTGATGAAGATAACAACATTGGATCTTTCGTAGGTAGTAATTTACCCTGATCATTTCATTTACTTGTGTTTGATTTTTTGATGCAGTATGACTTTTGAGTCAGTTTGAAGGGGACAGGCAACTTGTCTGCTTATCCTGAATAACTAATTCTCCGCAGGATAAATCTAGGAAACGGATGGGCAAACCATTGGCATTTTGACAGATTAATGGAAATAAGATTAATGAGCTCTTACTGAGGGTACATACACTCCTGGAAATGGAAAAAAGAACACATTGACACCGGTGTGTCAGACCCACCATACTTGCTCCGGACACTGCGAGAGGGCTGTACAAGCAATGATCACACGCACGGCACAGCGGACACACCAGGAACCGCGGTGTTGGCCGTCGAATGGCGCTAGCTGCGCAGCATTTGTGCACCGCCGCCGTCAGTGTCAGCCAGTTTGCCGTGGCATACGGAGCTCCATCGCAGTCTTTAACACTGGTAGCATGCCGCGACAGCGTGGACGTGAACCGTATGTGCAGTTGACGGACTTTGAGCGAGGGCGTATAGTGGGCATGCGGGAGGCCGGGTGGACGTACCGCCGAATTGCTCAACACGTGGGGCGTGAGGTCTCCACAGTACATCGATGTTGTCGCCAGTGGTCGGCGGAAGGTGCACGTGCCCGTCGACCTGGGACCGGACCGCAGCGACGCACGGATGCACGCCGAGACCGTAGGATCCTACGCAGTGCCGTAGGGGACCGCACCGCCACTTCCCAGCAAATTAGGGACACTGTTGCTCCTGGGGTATCGGCGAGGACCATTCGCAACCGTCTCCATGAAGCTGGGCTACGGTCCCGCACACCGTTAGGCCGTCTTCCGCTCACGCCCCAACATCGTGCAGCCCGCCTCCAGTGGTGTCGCGACAGGCGTGAATGGAGGGACGAATGGAGACGTGTCGTCTTCAGCGATGAGAGTCGCTTCTGCCTTGGTGCCAATGATGGTCGTATGCGTGTTTGGCGCCGTGCAGGTGAGCGCCACAATCAGGACTGCATACGACCGAGGCACACAGGGCCAACACCCGGCATCATGGTGTGGGGAGCGATCTCCTACACTGGCCGTACACCACTGGTGATCGTCGAGGGGACACTGAATAGTGCACGGTACATCCAAACCGTCATCGAACCCATCGTTCTACCATTCCTAGACCGGCAAGGGAACTTGCTGTTCCAACAGGACAATGCACGTCCGCATGTATCCCGTGCCACCCAACGTGCTCTAGAAGGTGTAAGTCAACTACCCTGGCCAGCAAGATCTCCGGATCTGTCCCCCATTGAGCATGTTTGGGACTGGATGAAGCGTCGTCTCACGCGGTCTGCACGTCCAGCACGAACGCTGGTCCAACTGAGGCGCCAGGTGGAAATGGCATGGCAAGCCGTTCCACAGGACTACATCCAGCATCTCTACGATCGTCTCCATGGGAGAATAGCAGCCTGCATTGCTGCGAAAGGTGGATATACACTGTACTAGTGCCGACATTGTGCATGCTCTGTTGCCTGTGTCTATGTGCCTGTGGTTCTGTCAGTGTGATCATGTGATGTATCTGACCCCAGGAATGTGTCAATAAAGTTTCCCCTTCCTGGGACAATGAATTCACGGTGTTCTTGTTTCAATTTCCAGGAGTGTATATCTGTCAAGGCACTCATCACATTGCATTATAAAATCTATTGCGTTAATGAAGCTCTCCGTCTTGAGGCCACAAGTAGCCCATCGGGATCATCCGACCGCCGTGTCATCCTCAGTGAGGTTGCGGATAGGAGGGGCGTGTGGTCAGCACACCGCTCTCCTGGTCGTTATGATGGTATTCTTTGACTGGAGCCGCTACTAGTCGGTCGGGTAGCTCCTCACTTGGCATCACGAGGCTGAGTGCACCTTGAAAAATGGCAACAGCGCATGGTCACCCATCCAAGTGCCGGCCATACCCGACAGCTCTTAACTTCGATGATCTGAGGGGAACCGGTGTATCCACTGCGGCAAGGCCGTTGCCATTGCGTTAAATAGATCACTAATAATATACCTATGGCCAGTCCCCACCATCACTAGCCAGTGGACAGCCATAGGGGACGATCAGAAAGTTTCAGTTCGAAGACTGTACAGTTCAGAAGGTCGTACAGTCCAGAATCGGTATTGCCAATGTGGCAAAATCTCAGCGAGCATTAAGACAATTATCCCATCAACGCACCAGTTTGATGATAAACATTTGGTAAAACACCGTATCCTGCTGCGTGAAGGAATCCGCATCTGCCTACTGCATATCCTCGTCCAAAATGAATCTTCGACACTTCAAGGCCTTTTTTAAGTTGCCGATGGTGTGATAATTGCATGGGGAGAGATCAGTATTATAGGGCGGGTGTTCGACTGCCTCCCATTTGAGTTGGCGTAACGTCTGCCTTACGATATCTGCGATATGGGAATATGCATTATATACTTGTCGCACCATTCTACAACGTTGGTTTCCGACAGATATGCTGCCCCGTACACATTATTCATTCTCCAGTGGATGTCTGTCAGTGTTTATCATTCGACAGCCAAGAAAAGAATAACAGCATGTTGGTCCTGTTTGGACCCGTTCGGTAATAACGTCGCTATAGTTCACGCTTCCGCATGTACGACAGGCACGTCCGAAAAGCACGAATGCCACACTAATTCCTTGCCTGAATGTTGGTGCTTATACGAGGGCAGTTCAATAAGTAATGCAACACATTTTTTTTCTCGGCCAATTTTGGTTGACAAAACCGGAAATTTCTTTTGGAATATTTTCAAACATTCCCGCTTCGTCTCGTATAGTGTCAGTGACTTCCGACAGGTGGCAGCGCTGTACGGACCTGTTAAAATGGCGTCTCTAACGGATGTGCGTTGCAAACAACGGGCAGTGATCGAGTTTCTTTTGGCGGAAAACCAGGGCATCTCAGATATTCATAGGCTCTTGCAGAATGTCTACGGTGATCTGGCAGTGGACAAAAGCACAGTGAGTCGTTGGGCAAAGCGTGTGTCATCATCGCCGCAAGGTCAAGCGAGACTGTCTGATCTCCCGCGTGCGGGCCGGCCGTGCACAGCTGTGACTCCTGCAATGGCGGAGCGTGCGAACACACTCGTTCGAGATGATCGACGGATCACCATCAAACAACTCAGTGCTCAACTTGACATCTCTGTTGGTAGTGCTGTCACAATTGTTCACCAGTCGGGATATTCAAAGGTTTCTTCCCGCTGGGTCCCTCGTTGTCTAACCGAACACCATAAAGAGCAAAGGAGAACCATCTGTGCGGAATTGCTTGCTCGTCATGTGGCTGAGGGTGACAATTTCTTGTCAAAGATTGTTACAGGCGATGAAACATGGGTTCATCACTTCGAACCTGAAACAAAACGGCAATCAATGGAGTGGCGCCACACCCACTCCCCTACCAAGAAAAAGTTTAAAGCCATACCCTCAGCCGGTAAAGTCATGGTTACAGTCTTCTGGGACGCTGAAGGGGTTATTCTGTTCGATGTCCTTCCCCATGGTCAAACGATCAACTCTGAAGTGTATTGTGCTACTCTTCAGAAATTGAAGAAACGACTTCAGCGTGTTCGTAGGCACAAAAATCTGAACGAAATTCTCCTTCTTCGTGACAACGCAAGACCTCACACAAGTCTTCGCACCCGAGAGGAGCTCACAAAACTTCAGTGGACTGTTCTTCCTCATGCACCCTACAGCCCCGATCTCGCACCGTCGGATTTCCATATGTTTGGCCCAATGAAGGACGCAATCCGTGGGACGCACTACGCGGATGATGAAGAAGTTATTGATGCAGTACGACGTTGGCTCCGACATCGACCAGTGGAATGGTACCGTGCAGTCATACAGGCCCTCATTTCAAGGTGGCGTAAGGCCGTAGCATTGAATGGAGATTACGTTGAAAAATAGTGTTGTGTAGCTAAAAGATTGGGGAATAACCTGGTGTATTTCAATGCTCAATAAAACAACCCCTGTTTCAGAAAAAAAAATGTGTTGCATTACTTATTGAACTGCCCTCGTATATCCGCATCGGAGTCGCGCTGCATTGTGTATAAGCTGTAGCAACGACATACATCGGAAATTTTTGATCGCTCCTTATACACTCCTGGAAATGGAAAAAAGAACACATTGACCCCGGTGTGTCAGACCCACCATACTTGCTCCGGACACTGCGAGAGGGCTGTACAAGCAATGATCACACGCACGGCACAGCGGACACACCAGGAACCGCGGTGTTGGCCGTCGAATGGCGCTAGCTGCGCAGCATTTGTGCACCGCCGCCGTCAGAGTCAGCCAGTTTGCCGTGGCACACGGAGCTCCATCGCAGTCTTTAACACTGGTAGCATGCCGCGACAGCGTGGACGTGAACCGTATGTGCAGCTGACGGACTTTGAGCGAGGGCGCATAGTGGGCATGCGGGAGGCCGGGTGGACGTACCGCCGAATTGCTCAACACGTGGGGCGTGAGGTCTCCACAGTACATCGATGTTGTCGCCAGTGGTCGGCGGAAGGTGCACGTGCCCGTCGACCTGGGACCGGACCGCAGCGACGCACGGATGCACGCCAAGACCGTAGGATCCTACGCAGTGCCGTAGGGGACCGCACCGCCACTTCCTAGCAAATTAGGGACACTGTTGCTCCTGGGGTATCGGCGAGGACCATTCGCAACCGTCTCCATGAAGCTGGGCTACGGTCCCGCACACCGTTAGGCCGTCTTCCGCTCACGCCCCAACATCGTGCAGCCCGCCTCCAGTGGTGTCGCGACAGGCGTGAATGGAGGGACGAATGGAGACGTGTCGTCTTCAGCGATGAGAGTCGCTTCTGCCTTGGTGCCAATGATGGTCGTATGCGTGTTTGGCGCCGTGCAGGTGAGCGCCACAATCAGGACTGCATACGACCGAGGCACACAGGGCCAACACCCGGCATCATGGTGTGGGGAGCGATCTCCTACACTGGCCGTACACCACTGGTGATCGTCGAGGGGACACTGAATAGTGCACGGTACATCCAAACCGTCATCGAACCCATCGTTCTACCATTCCTAGACCGGCAAGGGAACTTGCTGTTCCAACAGGACAATGCACGTCCGCATGTATCCCGTGCCACCCAACGTGCTCTAGAAGGTGTAAGTCAACTACCCTGGCCAGCAAGATCTCCGGATCTGTCCCCCATTGAGCATGTTTGGGACTGGATGAAGCGTCGTCTCACGCGGTCTGCACGTCCAGCACGAACGCTGGTCCAACTGAGGCGCCAGGTGGAAATGGCATGGCAAGCCGTTCCACAGGACTACATCCAGCATCTCTACGATCGTCTCCATGGGAGAATAGCAGCCTGCATTGCTGCGAAAGGTGGATATACACTGTACTAGTGCCGACATTGTGCATGCTCTGTTGCCTGTGTCTATGTGCCTGTGGTTCTGTCAGTGTGATCATGTGATGTATCTGACCCCAGGAATGTGTCAATAAAGTTTCCCCTTCCTGGGACAATGAATTCACGGTGTTCTTATTTCAATTTCCAGGAGTGTATTTGATCTAGACTCGCAAATGTTGTGTCATTTAAGTTCCCAGTGCCACAGAGAAGTTTAAAGTTCCATAAAATAAAAAATTCAGTGTCATAATTCGGTGTCTATAAAGGCCAGAAAACTTATTGCCCCCTATAACTTGTGGAAATGAAATGAAATGAGCGTATGGCATTGTTGGCTGGAAGGCCCCGTCCAGGGAAGTTTGGCCGCCGGGTGCGAGTCTTACTCCAGCCGACGCCACACTGGGCGACTTGCGTGCCGGTGATGAAGATGAAATGATTGTGAGGACAACACAACAGCCAGTCCACGAGTAAACGTGGCCTACAATGCATATCTGAAGAGCTAAGGGCACCTGTTCAGTAGAAGAGATGAGTTTGACAGTACCGAAGATGAACAAGAGCACTCAGCTGTCAGGGAATGCACTTTAAAACCCAACTTCATTAGACTTTTTTTCGTGTTTTGGTCCATACTACCATCTCTCAAAATATGGAAAGCAAAGATTTTGCAGTAGAAGAGATTTGTTTCACAGCGTCGAAGCTGAGGAAGTGCTTGTAGCTCTTAAGGCATGGATTGTTGAGCCCATGTTTAGTAAAATTTTTGCCTTAGAATGGTCGTTCATGTCATACCTCTACTGACTATTCCTGCTGGGACACCCTGCAGATATTGCGTTCCCTAACAAAATACAAAATGAGTTATTGTGATCGTTTCATAGCTTTGGTTACTGATAATAACTTGACACCAGTGCCTATGAGTTTTAATTCCTACATTACAGTACTGAAGACGATCATTATGTGATTGAAAATCGATTTTGTTGTCAATAAACCATCAAAATTACGGCCAACGCTGACCTTCCTTCTAAAAGACAAAACGTCAAATACACAGGAATCTGAAACGAAGTTCCTCGACTAAGCCGGCCGGAGTGGCCGTGCGGTTCGAGGCGCTGCAGTCTGGAGCCGAGCCACCGCTACGGTCGCAGGTTCGAATCCTGCCTCGGGCATGGATGTGTGTGATGTCCTTAGGTTAGTTAGGTTTAATTAGTTCTAAGTTCTAGGCAACTGATGACCTCAGAAGTTAAGTCGCATAGTGCTCAGAGCCTCGACTAAGTGAAAGCGTGCATGCTACTGTAAAGTTAGAGTAAAGAAGACACAAAACAGAAGCAGACCTCACACAGGTCAATTTGTTGCCTCATTTGGCCATTTCTCACCCTTCGTGTGGCCGTGAAAAAACGGACAAAAATTTTCCCTCAAATCTCTTATCAAGTTTATCTTAATTACACTGAATACTTTCAAGCAAATAAACCCTTTTTTGCAGAACTAGACTTCACACACTGGTCGATGTGATACCCCACTCGTTCACTTCCGACTCTTCGTTTGATTATGAAAATTCGGACAAAAAGCTACTGTGCAACATATTGGGAGTCTTATTTTCGTACCATTCAATCATTTGACCAACCACATCTGCTTAAATACACTGTAATTGATGAAGTGTAGCAATATAGACAAAAACGGTAAACTCATTTGAAGTAAATTGATGATGTCAGACTACATAAACAAGTAAATCAATATTATGCAACAGGAAAGAGGATTCTAGGAAGACTACGTACAAGAAAGACTGTAGAGCGAGCTGCTCATATATCTCGCCTTATTCGTGTTGTACAGTAAAGAAGAACAACTTGAAGACAAATATTGGAATATTTATTATTTTGTCTTTGATATGAACTAAACTTTTCAACATTAATGGAAATAGAGGCAACAAATTTGTTGTGATACAGCCTTAACCAAAATCATTTTGAATATCGTGTCAGATAGCACATAAGAAAAGTGCTTAGATTTTAGAACAAATAATGTCACATATTTTCGGTATCTATTGCAGAGCGTAATTCAAGTGTCATGTTTCTTAACAAAAAAAGCCGTTATCTAAGAAAATTATTACGAATCTGTCCCACTGTATCTATATGACATCTTCATTTCCATCTCTCTTCCCTCTTTCATCACCGGAGCTGTTTTATTTCCCCCTTATCCTCTCTCTCTCTCTCTCTCTCTCTCTCTCTCTCAACCATTACTTCATAATTATCTTCCAGCTCAGTACCTCTCCACTACTCCCTTCCCCCTCCCTTTCTTTCTTTCTTTCGCTCTTTCGCTCTTTCGCTCTCTCTCTCTCTCTCGTTCTTAACTTTCTCTTTCGTGTGTCTCCCTGTGTCTCATTTTCTCTCACTGTGATTTTCTGTCTGAAGTCATGTCTCTCTGTATCGCATACACTCACACATACATACACACTACAAACAAACATATCCTTTCTCTCTTTCTGTATCTCGTTAACTCACTCTATCCCCTCTGACGTGACACTTCATTTATAGTTTCCTGACACGTGTGTATTAGACACGTCATTTACAGTTTTAGAGCTGGGAGATACTGAATAAATCTTATATGAATGTGGTTCTGTTAATCGCACGCAGCTTTATCATAATGTAGTTTTCGATAGCAGTTGTTGAGCCTTGTGCATCAGTTTCTGAAGCTATGTATAGCATTTCTGTTAAATAATAATTTCTCACAATTCTGTTCAAAAATTCGTAGATTCTAAAGAGATATTCGGCAGCGATGGAAACAGAAATCAAATTAACATCTCACAACAATCATATAAGAACAATACAAATTTTATAATAATGAATTTAACAAAGAGTGTTTGTAGGGCGCAACATTTTGTTGATACGAAAAAGTTTGTAAATTACAAAATTATCTCAGAGACTCAATCACTCTTTTATGTCTGTTGTCTTTGTTTATAATAATGAATTTAACAAAGAGTGTTTGTAGGGCGCAACATTTTGTTGATACGAAAAAGTTTGTAAATTACAAAATTATCTCAGAGACTCAATCAGTCTTTTATGTCTGTTGTCTTTGTTTTGTCCGCAACGTTGGCGGACCCGTGATTACAGAGGGGTAGTTCTTCGTGCAGGTTCATGGAGAGTGAATGTATTAACGTGGGAATGGTCGCTAGTGTACTATAACATGTATATAATTTTAAACATCGATAAACAACAGTAAATGGTATGAAAAGCCATTTGAAAAAAATTATTTCTTTACAGAAGCAACAACCTAAGGATCGAAACTTCCTGGCAGATTAAAACTGTGTGTCCGACCGAGACTCGAACTCGGGACCTTTGCCTTTCGCGGGCAAATGCTCTACCATCTGAGCTACCGAAGCACGACTCACGCCCGGTACTCACAGCTTTACTTCTGCCAGTATCTCGTCTCCTACCTTCCAAACTTTACAGGAGCTCTTCTGCGAACCTTGCAGAACTAGCACTCCTGAAAGAAAGGATACTGCGGAGACATGGCTTAGCCACAGCCTGGGGGATGTTTCCAGAATGAGATTTTCACTCTGCAGCGGAGTGTGCGCTGATATGAAACTTCCTGGCAGATTAAAACTGTATGCCCGACCGAGACTCGAACTCGGGACCTTTGTCTTTCGCGGGCTCTACCATCTGAGCTACCGAAGCACGACTCACGGCCGGTACTCACAGCTTTACTTCTGCCAGTATCTCGTCTCCCACCTTCCAAACGTCCCGAGTTCGAGTCTCGGTCGGGCACACAGTTTTAATCTGCCAGGAAGTTTCATATCAGCGCACACTCCGCTGCAGAGTGAAAATCTCATTCTGGAAACATCCCCCAGGCTGTGGCTAAGCCATGTCTCCACAGTATCCTTTCTTTCAGGAGTGCTAGTTCTGCAAGGTTCGCAGAAGAGCTTCTGTAAAGTTTGGAAGGTAGGAGACGAGGTACTGGCAGAAGTAAAGCTGTGAGTACCGGGCGTGAGTGGTGCTTCGGTAGCTCAGATGGTAGAGCACTTGCCCGCGAAAGGCAAAGGTCCCGAGTTCGAGTCTCGGTCGGGCACACAGTTTTAATCTGCCAGGAAGTTTCATATCAGCGCACACTCCACTGCAGAGTGAAAATCTCATTCTGGAAACCTAAGGATCATTCTTTTGAATTAGGAAAATGGATCTAAGAAAAAACTATAATGCAACACAAACAATAAAGATTGCAAGATTAATATAAAATCTTAGTATTGTTTTCAGTTAACATTGAAATACGTATCTGCTGAGACTGTTTCTTCTTAAGCTTATCCATTACAGATCTTTAAGGACTCGCGACTGTTTAGTCAAGATAAATACAGAAAACTGCAACCAGTCACTTTTCTGAATTAGTTATTTATTGCATGAACCGGTTTTCGAATGTTTATAGGCTCATCCTCAAACGGTGCATATGAGTTGTTCTGTGGAATGGAGAACCTCAATGTGACAGTGGAGAAAACTACTCGTACAGACCCTTCATCACTGAAGACATGTGGGTATAATGGATATAATGACTCTAGGAACAGGTGAACATAAAAGTATATCCAGACTTTTGTTGTGTATTTTATGTTAAGGCAGAATTCGTTATCGTGCATACTCGTAGGAGGGTACAAATTGTAGATGTTTCAAAGTGGCCCTGAGGCAAAAAGCATGTTCCACCGACACGTCACAGAGCATTACATTTTGAAACACACTCCTGGAAATGGAAAAAAGAACACATTGACACCGGTGTGTCAGACCCACCATACTTGCTCCGGACACTGCGAGAGGGCTGTACAAGCAATGATCACACGCACGGCACAGCGGGCACACCAGGAACCGCGGTGTTGGCCGTCGAATGGCGCTAGCTGCGCAGCATTTGTGCACCGCCGCCGTCAGTGTCAGCCAGTTTGCCGTGGCATACGGAGCTCCATCGCAGTCTTTAACACTGGTAGCATGCCGCGACAGCGTGGACGTGAACCGTATGTGCAGTTGACGGACTTTGAGCGAGGGCGTATAGTGGGCATGCGGGAGGCCGGGTGGACGTACCGCCGAATTGCTCAACACGTGGGGCGTGAGGTCTCCACAGTACATCGATGTTGTCGCCAGTGGTCGGCGGAAGGTGCACGTGCCCGTCGACCTGGGACCGGACCGCAGCGACGCACGGATGCACGCCAAGACCGTAGGATCCTACGCAGTGCCGTAGGGGACCGCACCGCCACTTCCCAGCAAATTAGGGACACTGTTGCTCCTGGGGCATCGGCGAGGACCATTCGCAACCGTCTCCATGAAGCTGGGCTACGGTCCCGCACACCGTTAGGCCGTCTTCCACTCACGACCCAACATCGTGCAGCCCGCCTCCAGTGGTGTCGCGACAGGCGTGAATGGAGGGACGAATGGAGACGTGTCGTCTTCAGCGATGAGAGTCGCTTCTGCCTTGGTGCCAATGATGGTCGTATGCGTGTTTGGCGCCGTGCAGGTGAGCGCCACAATCAGGACTGCATACGACCGAGGCACACAGGGCCAACACCCGGCATCATGGTGTGGGGAGCGATCTCCTACACTGGCCGTACACCACTGGTGATCGTCGAGGGGACACTGAATAGCGCACGGTACATCCAAACCGTCATCAAACCCATCGTTCTACCATTCCTAGACCGGCAAGGGAACTTGCTGTTCCAACAGGACATTGCACGTCCGCATGTATCCCGTGCCACCCAACGTGCTCTAGAAGGTGTAAGTCAACTACCCTGGCCAGCAAGATCTCCGGATCTGTCCCCCATTGAGCATGTTTGGGACTGGATGAAGCGTCGTCTCACGCGGTCTGCACGTCCAGCACGAACGCTGGTCCAACTGAGGCGCCAGGTGGAAATGGCATGGCAAGCCGTTCCACAGGACTACATCCAGCATCTCTACGATCGTCTCCGTGGGAGAATAGCAGCCTGCATTGCTGCGAAAGGTGGATATACACTGTACTAGTGCCGACATTGTGCATGCTCTGTTGCCTGTGTCTATGATGTGCCTGTGGTTCTGTCAGTGTGATCATGTGATGTATCTGACCCCAGGAATGTGTCAATAAAGTTTCCCCTTCCTGGGACAATGAATTCACGGTGTTCTTATTTCAATTTCCAGGAGTGTAGCTACAGTACGCACCCTCCTGAGGGTGAGTCTGTGATGATTCGAAAAACGGTTCATGCAATCAATAACTATTTCAAAAAAAGCGACGGGTTGCAGTTTTCTGTATTTCAATTTTTTTTTACGTAAGGTGCTTAGTGTCTGTTAAGTGTCGGGATACTGTAGTGTTTTCGCTCACCGTCTGCATCCAGCTCGTCGATGACCTCCTGCAGCGTGTCGGCGTCCAGCTTGATGCCCAGCATGTCCAGGATGGTCTGCACCGTGTCTATGGTGATGTAGCCCTTCTTCTCGTGGTCAAAGGCATCGAACGCCTTTTTCAGGACTGGAGCAGAAAACGAATGGCCGTTACGACAACTACACATCAGCATTCCTTTCGCAAGCTATGAATAAAATGTAGCAATTGGATTGGAATCTTTGCTCTGTGGAATGGAAAACCTCAATCTGACCGCGAAGAAAACTGTTCATACAAACTCTCAATCACTAAATACTTGGGGGAACTTACATGTGGTGGATATAATGACTTCAGTGTCAAGTATTAGATAAAAGTGTCACCAGACTTTTGTTGTGTATTTTAGGTTAATGTTGAATTCGTTATCGCGTAAATTGCACCAACCGAAAAGTTTCTCTGAAGCAACATATTGGTTTCGCATGCTGTTGTAGAGAATGCTCGCATCTAGATATCTCCTACACCGTCTTGTCACCTAATGGTAAAAAAGTCAGCGACTTGTTTCAGTTGAAGTGCTTTGACGTTGGGCAGCTCGAAAATGGTTGTCAGAGGATTGAAGACTGCGACAGTTGGATACTAAATTCCAAGTTTGATATGCGCAATTATTTGGTGCTACGTTTTCAGGAATTGGGAAGTCAACGACTCTAATGTTTGACGAGCGTAACCTGTCAGATCCATAGACAATGACCAGTTTCGTGTCCATTTGTATAATAAGAAGAGTATAATAAGAAGAACTGACTATTTTTTTCCTCCATTAGCGCACGTACGTGCCTGCAACTTCAAAATGGACGTTAACTTAAAGCGAGTCGAGACTTAAAACAAAATTAAATTTAAAATTCAGCAGTGATAGAATTTGGCCCTGTGGCATCCACTTTCTTATTGATGTTACGGCTACTGCTCTCAAAATAGGTTTTTTCCCTTGGCCAGCAATTCCATTCGATAAGTGACATTTGAATATGACGCTGATGGATCAGCAAGATTTGTGCTCTACTCACCTTGTATCTGTTCTGCAGGAAGGTCATCCTGAAATAAGAAACAACAGAATTAGTGACGGGTGCGTAATATCCAAAGTGTTTATAGCGACTGAAAATCAAGGCAATAGCTGAGAAATATTTTAGCCTGAAAAACTGCCTTGAAATGATAAATTATAAATAAACATAAGTTATGTAAATTAAATACTGTTTTTTTTGCGACGGCAATGAACGGGGTATTAGCTTTTATCTTTATTTGAAAGCATCTTCAGTGGTCACTGTAACAAAATGGTTTTTTCTTACAGTTTTGTTTGCTAGGATCGCGAACAGTTCACATGTTTTAAGTTACTTCTATAAACAGTATTAAATATTATATGTACTCACTGTTTTCTGTTGCTTACGTCCTTCTTCCTGTTCTTCTACATGTATGTTGTAGATTTTAGCACACAGAACTTTCACTGACACTAAATATATTCACGGTTTTGTGTTGTGACGAACGACTGCCATCTCTCCTTTTCGAGTGATTTTGTTTTGCTATTGCGGGATGCATTCGTCATTTGCTTTCATAGCAGCTTGGTCGTCTGCTGCTGCTCTGTATGTACGAGTGTTTATATTTTTTGGCTAGTGTATGTGTTTATATTTTCCGACAGGTGTGTGTGTGTGTGTGTGTGTGTGTGTGTGTGTGTGTGTGTGTGTGTCTGTGTATTTGAAGGTAGCTAACATGTTCTAACTATTGTGTGTGTAAATTATTAGCCGGCCTGGGTGGCCGAGCGGTTCTACGCGCTACAGTCTGGAACCGTGCGACCGCTACGGTCGCAGGTTCGAATCCTGCCTCGGGCATGGATCTGTGTGATGTCCTTAGGTTAGTTACGTTTCAGTAGTTCTAAGTTCTAGGGGACTGATAACCTCAGAAATTAAGTCCCATAGTGCTCAGAGCCATTTGAATATTTTTTTTTATTTTATTTATTTATTTTTTTTTTTTGTTAAATATTCCTTTGCTATGGTACAGTAGTGGGTGATATAGGGTGGAGATACTACCAAGTTTGTGATATTATTTTGTGATGTCTATGGGAGTTTCTCTTTATCTATAATATGTTTTATTAATTCAAATAACGTTTGGTTGCTGGTGTTTATCTGGTAATTTATTATATGTTTCCTCTCTGTTATAGCTGTTTGGACTTGGAAGTTCTATTGTAGGGATAGCACATGCTTTTTGTTACTAAATCTGACTGTTTTCATTCCCTGTTCAGTTGTGGTGGGGTGGAGGTTTTATTGCTGAAGGTGCTCTGCAAATATTGAATGGCTGGTACCATACTTCTAGGCCTTTTTATATTCTTTATACCTTATTTCAACACTAGAGTTGGTAAATGCCAGATTTTTGGTGTATATCAGTGTCATCTTCCTTCTTTAGACATTTCTGTATTGAGTTATAACAACTCAATACAAAAAAGTGCAAAGAACTAGATGACACTGACATACACCAAAAATCTCGGTACAGAAAAGTGTAAAGAAGGAAGATGACACTGATGTATACAAAAAATCTCACTGCAAAAAAGTCTAAAGAAGGAATGTGACACCGACATGTACCAAAAATTTGCCATTTATAATAACTCAGTACAAAAATAGCCAAAGAAGGAAGATGATACTGACATATACCAAAAATCTGGCATGTATAATAACTCAGTACTTGAATATTTAAACAATGTGCAATTTAAGTATCTAGTGGTACAGCTACGAATTGGTAAATGAAATGGGACAAACAAAATAAATCAAAAGCACAGAAGGCGACTCCAACATTGATGCATCTTTTATCTCGTATAGGGACCATGAGAATAAGATGTGAGAGATCATAAAGTCTACCGAGTCACATAAACAGCCGTTTTTCTCTCGCTGAGTAAGTAGATGAAAGAGGACTGAAACTGGCAATGTTGGTACGAAGTGTTTTCAGTTATGGTGTGTGCAATGGGCTGCAGAATACAAAAGGTAAAAGCCGTGAAACTAACAACATTTCCATCGAATTCTTGCCCAGCCTTTGCGAAAACTGATCGAGCGGTCTGAGTTTCCGGACTGTTTTTCACACTCACACAAATCTCCATTTCGGCAACATACGGAACATGAAAATGAGACGTTTAAAGTACTAAATGAGTTTTGCTATTTGGGGAGCAAAATAACCGATGATGGTCGAAGTAGAGAGGATATAATATGTAGACCGGCAGTGGCAAGCAAAGCGTTTCTGAAGAAGAGAAATTTGTTAACATCGAGTATAGATTCAAGTTTCAGGAAGTCGTTTCTGAAAGTATTTGTATGGAGCGTAGCCATGTATGGAAGTGAAACATGGACGATAAATAGTTTGGACAAGAAGAGAATAGAAGCTTTCGAAATGTGGTGCTACAGAAGGATGCTGAAGATTAGATGGGTAGATCACATAACTAATGAGGAGGTATTGAACAGAATTGGGGAGGAGAGAAATTTGTGGCACAACTTGACTAGAAGAAGGGATCGGTTGGTAGGACAATTCTGAGGCATCAAGGGATCACCAATTTAGTATTGGAGGGCAGCGTGGAGGGTAAAAATCATAGAGGGAGACCAAGAGATGAATACACTAAACAGATTCAGAAGGATGTAGGTTGTGGTAGGTACTGGGAGATGAAGAAGCTTGCACAGGATGGAGTAGCATGGAGAGCTGCATCAAACCAGTCTCTGGACTGAAGACCACAACAACAACAATATGGTACATGTGGTTTATTCATTTATTGCCATCAGTCTTCTCACTGGTTTGATGACCCGTCACAATTTCCTATCCCTGTACTTCAGAGTACTGCTTGCACGCATCGTCCTCAATTATTTGCAGGATGAATTCCAAGCTCTGTGTTCCGCTACAGTTTTTACCCTCTACAAATCACTCTAGAACCATGGTAGTTATTCCCCGATGTTTAACAGACATCATAACATCTTAGCATTCTGTCCCTTCTACTTAGTGTTTCCCATATGACCTTTTCTTCGTCGATTCAGCAGAGGGCCACTTCAGATTGTACCTTCGTACTGAGATCAACATATCCTGTGTTAGATGTTCCAGTGAATATATATATATATATATATATATATATATATATATATATATATATATATATATATATATATATATAGGGTGAGTCACCTAACATTACCGCTGGATATATTTCGTAAACCACATCAGTGATATATATATATATATATATATATATACTCCTGGAAATGGAAAAAAGAACACATTGACACCGGTGTGTCAGACCCACCATACTTGCTCCGGACACTGCGAGAGGGCTGTACAAGCAATGATCACACGCACGGCACAGCGGACACACCAGGAACCGCGGTGTTGGCCGTCGAATGGCGCTAGCTGCGCAGCATTTGTGCACCGCCGCCGTCAGTGTCAGCCAGTTTGCCGTGGCATACGGAGCTCCATCGCAGTCTTTAACACTGGTAGCATGCCGCGACAGCGTGGACGTGAACCGTATGTGCAGTTGACGGACTTTGAGCGAGGGCGTATAGTGGGCATGCGGGAGGCCGGGTGGACGTACCGCCGAATTGCCCAACACGTGGGGCGTGAGGTCTCCACAGTACATCGATGTTGTCGCCAGTGGTCGGCGGAAGGTGCACGTGCCCGTCGACCTGGGACCGGACCGCAGCGACGCACGGATGCACGCCAAGACCGTAGGATCCTACGCAGTGCCGTAGGGGACCGCACCGCCACTTCCCAGCAAATTAGGGACACTGTTGCTCCTGGGGTATCGGCGAGGACCATTCGCAACCGTCTCCATGAAGCTGGGCTACGGTCCCGCACACCGTTAGGCCGTCTTCCGCTCACGCCCCAACATCGTGCAGCCCGCCTCCAGTGGTGTCGCGACAGGCGTGAATGGAGGGACGAATGGAGACGTGTCGTCTTCAGCGATAAGAGTCGCTTCTGCCTTGGTGCCAATGATGGTCGTATGCGTGTTTGGCGCCGTGCAGGTGAGCGCCACAATCAGGACTGCATACGACCGAGGCACACAGGGCCAACACCCGGCATCATGGTGTAGGGAGCGATCTCCTACATTGGCCGTACACCACTGGTGATCGTCGAGGGGACACTGAATAGTGCACGGTACATCCAAACCGTCATCGAACCCATCGTTCTACCATTCCTAGACCGGCAAGGGAACTTGCTGTTCCAACAGGACAATGCACGTCCGCATGTATCCCGTGCCACCCAACGTGCTCTAGAAGGTGTAAGTCAACTACCCTGGCCAGCAAGATCTCCGGATCTGTCCCCCATTGAGCATGTCTGGGACTGGATGAAGCGTCGTCTCACGCGGTCTGCACGTCCAGCACGAACGCTGGTCCAACTGAGGCGCCAGGTGGAAATGGCATGGCAAGCCGTTCCACAGGACTACATCCAGCATCTCTACGATCGTCTCCATGGGAGAATAGCAGCCTGCATTGCTGCGAAAGGTGGATATACACTGTACTAGTGCCGACATTGTGCATGCTCTGTTGCCTGTGTCTATGTGCCTGTGGTTCTGTCAGTGTGATCATGTGATGTATCTGACCCCAGGAATGTGTCAATAAAGTTTCCCCTTCCTGGGACAATGAATTCACGGTGTTCTTATTTCAATTTCCAGGAGTATATATATATATATATATATATATATATATATATATATATATATATATATCCAACAAGAAAATCGGGCTCCAACCCGTGCGGGAAGACGTCAGATGTGCAACGTAATTTACAGCGGCGTCATTGTGTGATGTCATTTGATCGTTTCATGAACAGGGTATAGGCAAAATAATGTGGACAGTGGTAGTAATGGGATGGTTGTGTTTGAGAGTCAACAACGCATGTAAAGTACATGTCGTGCTGGACTGTGCGTGTTCACTACGGACTAGGCATGAGTTGACGTTGTTTAGAGTGGTGCACACACTTCGTATTTGCACTCACAGGCCGAGGTCGACACTCAATGAAAGACCTAACAGAGCTCCAAAGATGGCAGATTGTGGGGGCCCGATTAGCTGGAGCATCAGTAACCAAGGGAGACAACTTATTGAACATTTCAAGAGCAACTGTATTCACAGTCATCACAGCCTACACAAAACATGGAAAGACATCATCGTGTAAACGTAATAGTTGGGCGTAGATCATAGCTAAATGACAGAGACTGTTGTAAACACGAATTGTGTCAAAACAACACAAAACTGCAGCGGCTAAAATGACTGCAGAGCTCAATGTCCATCTCTGAGACTCCGTATCTATCAACACTGTGCGCCGAGAGCTCCATAAAACGAATGTTCATAGGCGAGCTGCTATAGCAAAATCTTTACTGAGGACAACGAATGCAAAGAAGCGTAAAACACAGTGTTAGGAGCATAAATCCTGGACAGTTGATCAGTAGAAACACGTCACGTAGTCCGACGGGTCTACGTCTTACTTATTTGCAACATCGGGCCGGGTTTATGTCTGGAGAACACCAGAAGAAGCCTACAATCCTGGCTGCTTGATTCCCGTGGTTGAGCATGGAGGTGGAAGTGGGATGGTGTGGGCAGCCATGTCATTGTATTCCGCTGTTCCCATCATTAATCTCAAAGGCCGTGTTAAGCCAGCGATTATGTGAACGTTTTAGGCAATCAGTTGCACCTCATGATTCATCATGATTCCAATGTTCTTCCCCAACAACGATGCCATATTTCAGTAAGATAATGCACCCCTTCACACAGCCAGGACCAAAATCGTGGTGTGAGGAGCTTGCAACTGAACTGGAGAGTCTTCCCCGGCCGGCACAGTCCCCGGACTTGAACGTTATGGAACCCATGTGGGCGGTATTGGAGCGCAGACTCCAGAGTAGATATCCGCCTCCCTCGCCACTACAGGAGTTAGAAGAAGTTCTGATCGAAGAGTGGCATAACATTCCACTGGAGACTATACAATCATTGTATGCCAGTATTGCAAGAAGAATCGCAGCTGCATTATGGGGGCCCAATCCTTTATTAATTAACCATTCCCAAGTAAGTATAGGTGTTCACATTATTTGCCCTATCCCCTGTAAGTTCTGAATTTTGAAAACTTACTGTCCTGCAAAAATATGTAGGAAGTCACTATTAGTGCCCTCGTCCAAAATTTGAGTCGCTTTGATTTCCTAGTAACGTAGGAACGGGACCGTATGAGTACACAGTGTTCTTGTGTAAAACGTTATCTTCGGAGGCCCGTCTACAAAGACTAGAAGAAAATAACAGCAATCGCCGAACAGCGTGTGCTCCGAGTCTTGCAACGCTGCGCTCAGGCCTAAGGTCGTTTTGAACACTGCAATGTTTCACAATGCTTAATCCTACCAAACGAGGTAGCCAGTTACTTCCCTCCGAACTTTGGACTGACTTAAACAGCCAGTAACAAAGGAATCTACTGTTTGCCTTGGATTCTGATCCACTTTTTCAAACTGGCATTCATCTCAAACGTATATCACTGTCAAAGGTGGAAGAAGCGATGTAGTTGCTACTGTTGTTGTTCTTGTTGTTGTTACCATTGTTGTTTGTATGTGGTCTCAAGTCCGTTTCTATGCAGCTGTTCACGCTACTGCGGCCTTTTCAAGTCTCTTCTCCTCTGGATTAATACTGCAACCTACATCTACTTCAGTACTTGTATGATTTTTGTAATCAGTTCGTACTCTATGTCTACATTTTTTCAACGTCACACAATTCTCTCCATTACTGACCTAACTATTCCTTGATGCTTCAAGACGTGGCCTATCATGGTATCTCTTCTCTCAGTCAAATTGTGCCGTAAAACTGCTCGTGAACCGTGGAGCGTGCTGCGATGGCTTGGCCTGAGTGACTCAATGATTCACAGATAGCCTGCCGTACCGTAGCTGCAACCTCATCAAAGCAGTCTCAGACAAGAGCCTAAGAAATGATTCTTGAACAGGGCTACCGACATTTTCTGTAGTTACAGCGCAACAGTCTGGCCGACTGACTGATCTGGCCATGTACGAGGGCCGTTCAGAAAGTAACCTCCGGTTGATTTAAAAAACTACACCAAGTTAAATAAAAATATTTTAATATATACATCTTACAACTACATCTTTGCACTATTTTTCTACATAGTCTCCATAGCGATTGAGGCACTTATCGTATCTCTTCACAAGCTTTGAAATTCCTTCTGCATAAAAATCACCCGCTTGTGCCTGGAGCCAGCCTGTGACCGCATCTTTGAGCTCTTCGTCGTCATCAAACCGCTGTGACCCGAGCCATTTCTTCAAATGCATGAAGAGGTGATAATCACTTGGCGCCAGGTCTGGGCTGTAAGGTGGATGGTTGATAACGTCCCACTTGAAAGACTCGAGAAGGGCCGTTGTTCTGCGAGCAGAGTGAGGACGGGCGTTATCGTGCAAAAAAACGATACCGGAAGTCAGCATACCACGGCGTTTGTTCTGTATAGCCCGTCGTAACTTTTTTATTGTTTCACAGTACACGTCTTGATTAATGGTCGTACCACGTTCCATGAATTCAACCAACAACACCCCTTTGGCATCCCAAAACACCGTTGCCATCAGTTTTCTGGCAGAAAAATCTTGCGAGGCTTTTCTTGGTTTGGTAGGCGAATTTGAATGTGGCCACATTTTTTATTGTTCTTTTGTCTCAGGGTTCACGTACTTAATCCAGGTTTCGTCACCGGTCACGATTCTGTTTAACAATAGTTCTCCTTCGTCCTCATAACGTGACAGAAAGTCGAATGCAGAGGCCATTCTTTGAGTTTTGTGGTGGTCGGTAAGAATTTTGGGCACCCATCGTGCACAGAACTTACGGTAACCCAATCTTGCTGTCACTATCTCGTACAAGAGAGTCTTAGAAATCTGTGGAAAACCAGTAGACAACTCCGACATTGAGAGACGTCGATTTTCACGAACTTTTGCATCAACTGTCTGAACGAGTTCGTCAGTCACCAATGATGGTCTACCACTCCTCTCTTCATCATGAACGTTTTCTCGTCCACTTTTAAATAAACGTACCCATTCACGGACAACTCCTTCACTCATAACTCTTGGTCCGTACACGGCACAAAGCTCACGATGAATAGCTGCTGCAGAATATCCTTTGGCTGTAAAAAAACCTTATGACAGCACGCACTTCACATTTGGCGGGGTTTTCTATTGCAGCACACATTTCAAACTGCCACAAAAACTAAACTAGCGCAGGTACGACGTTCACTCGACCACGGCTTGATGCCGACTGACCTGTTGAGTGCGTGAACGCACAGATGGCGTCGCTACTCCCCCCACAACCCGCACTGTGACCAATCGGAGGTTACTTTCTGAACCGCCCTTGTATTATTAGCTAACGTTGTCTTGCTATGTTGGTACTGCAGACTGCTAAAAGCAAGACAACACCCAGTATAGTTCTCGAGGATATACAACTTTGGTTTTATGATAATGTCGTCCTCCAGTGTTTTCCGGAGAGAAAATAGTCCTCTATTTTGATATCCGGACGGGGACTACTTATCTTTTTTTTTATAAAAAATAAAAAATCTAGCTTTGGATGAAAGGAACGTTAGATCTTTTAACCGAGTAGGCAGGTAGACAATCTGAAAAGAGAAATGAATAGATAAGATATGGGCTGGTGAGACTCAGTGAAGTGCGGAAGCAGGAACTACGCGGTTTCTGGCCAGGTGACTCCCGAGATATCAACACGAAATCGAATAGGCGTGCGGGTAAACTAACACGAAGAGCGTAGCGGATAGTTCGCCATAGCCAAAAGGACAAAAAGCCGCGCGCGACACACCACAGCAGTACATGAATACAGAATGAACCAGAACTGTACTGACAAACCATTAGAGGTTACTCGGGGATATTTCCTGACAAGAACCGTCACCAAATTGAACTCATGTTTTAAGCAGAAAAAAGGAAATTTGAAAGATTTCAGCCCCAGCAATCGGTCTCGTGCGGAAATCTGGGTCATAATTCTGATATTACGTAGTTAAGACCTTCTGGAAGTACGGCTTTTAAATTTTCGCGCATACGGTTTATCACTCGCTTTTCCCCACTGCAGCCGCCTAATGTCAGAGTGCGAAATACTACTGTACGGCGGGGTCGCGACCAGAGTCCTCCTATCCATGGGATCTTGAAGGCGAAGAAGTAGGAGAAGGGAGATGGACATATTTGCCCAACATTGTTTGAAATCTTGTTCCAGGACATTCTATTGTATGCCAAAAGTAATAATTAATGTATGTAGTATGTCAACCTCAGCACATACAGGGTTATTACAAATGATTGAAGCGATTTCACAGCTCTACAATAACTTTATTATCTGAGATATTTTCACAATGCTTTGCACACACATACAAAAACTCAAAAAGTTTTTTTAGGCATTCACAAATGTTTGATATGTGCCCCTTTAGCGATTCGGGAGACATCAAGCCGATAATCAAGTTCCTCCCACACTCGGTGCAGCATGTCCCCATCAATGAGTTCGAAAGCATCGTTGATGCGAGCTCGCAGTTCTGGCACGTTTCTTGGTAGAGGAGGTTTAAACACTGAATCTTTCACATAACCCCACAGAAAGAAATCGCATGGGGTTAAGTCGGCAGAGCGTGGAGGCCATGACATGAATTGCTGATCATGATCTCCACCACGACCGATCCATCGGTTTTCCAATCTCCTGTTTAAGAAATGCCAAACATCATGATGGAAGTGCAGTGGAGCACCATCCTGTTGAAAGATGAAGTCGGCGCTGTCGGTCTCCAGTTGTGGCATGAGCCAATGTTCCAGCATGTCCATATACACGTGTCCTGTAACGTTTTTTTCGCAGAAGAAAAAGGGGCCGTAAACTTTAAACCGTGAGATTGCACAAAACACGTTAACTTTTGGTGAATTGCGAATTTGCTGCACGAATGCGTGAGGATTCTCTACTGCCCAGATTCGCACATTGTGTCTGTTCACTTCACCATTAAGAAAAAATGTTGCTTCATCACTGAAAACAAGTTTCGCACTGAACGCATCCTCTTCCATGAGCTGTTGCAACCGCGCCGAAAATTCAAAGCGTTTGACTTTGTCATCGGGTGTCAGGGCATGTAGCAGTTGTAAACGGTAAGGCTTCTGCTTTAGCCTTTTCCGTAAGATTTTCCAAACCGTCGGCTGTGGTACGTTTAGCTCCCTGCTTGCTTTATTCGTCGACTTCCGCGGGCTACGCGTGAAACTTGCCCGCACGCGTTCAACCGTTTCTTCGCTCACTGCTGGCCGACCCGTTGATTTCCCCTTACAGAGGCATCCAGAAGCTTTAAACTGCGCATGCCATCGCCGAATGGAGTTATCAGTTGGTGGATCTTTGTTGAACTTCGTCCTGAAGTGTCGTTGCACTGTTAGGATTGACTGATGAGAGTGCATTTCAAGCACGACATACGCTTTCTCGGCTCCTGTCGCCATTTTGTCTCACTGCGCTCTCGAGCGCTCTGGCGGCAGAAACCTGAAGTGCGGCTTCAGCCGAACAAAACTTTATGAGTTTTTCTACGTATCTGTAGTGTGTCGTGACCATATGTCAATGAATGGAGCTACAGTGAATTTATGAAATCGCTTCAATCATTTGTAATAGCCCTGTATATGTTCAACATTCTCATATTGGTATTCTACCCGTCAGGTTAGCCAAGAGCGCTAACGCGCTGCTTCATGGACTCGAGAAGGCGCGGCGGCCCCGGATCGAATCCGCCTGGCGGACTAACGACTTGGACGTGGTTTTTAGGCGGTTTTCCACATCCCACTAGCTGAATACTGGGCTGGTCCCCATGTCCCGCCTCAGTTACACGACTCGCACTATTTCATGGCTCATGCTAGACGCAGGCAGCTGCGGTACGCTAATTCCGCCCCAAGGGGTAGAGGGTGGCGCCAGAAAGGGCATCTGGCCACCCTCTAACATCGCCAAATCTCGCAACAAGGCCGATCCGACGTTGAAAGTGGGACAAAAGCCCTAAGGAAATGATGCTGATGATTCTCATATTGATATTCTGCAGCTACGTGTATGCCTCAAAATCAAAATGAAGAAACCCAAGAAACTGAAGAATTATTATGAAGTAAAGTTAACGATTTTCGACTTAACAATTTAATCACGTCAACGTATTGAATAGTAGTACATCTCCTACAAATGCAATCCACTTTAACGTGCCGGCTTCAAAATCCAAAGAAAATCACGCACAGCAGTGATGTTAATAATTAAATGGCGCTGCACTGCGTCTTTAATGAAGCACTCATTCGTTTCATTCAGTCAGGCTGCAGCTGTGAATCGCAACATCTAAACGTTCAAAGCCAAAAGATCTCTGGCACCAGCTGCAGGTTAGAAACTGCGCCCGTTGCTGTTGACACACTGAAAAAGGTATGCTACGAATGTCGAAACAGTATTTCGCAAACCTCTTACTCCACTGCACAGTACTTGGCGACCGGCAGTAAGTGGCTGCAACGGGACTGAACGAGTGACAAGTTGCGCATGCACGTGTTTAAAAGCTGTCCTTTCAGAAGGTCGTAACTGCGTTCTGTCAGAATTACGGCCCAAATGTTCGCGTGGTATCGGTTGCTGGGGCTGATATCTCGCAAGTGTGTTTTTCCTCCTTAAAATACGAGGTCACGTTGGTGATCTTTTCTTGTGATGTCGGGCGACTCGTTACCGAGTGACAACGTAGTTATAATTTTTTTCGGTTTGGTACTAGAGTCACCCTTGTTTCTGCGAGAGAACCTTCGTAAAAGTGAAGAGACCAGCTACAGGGTGTTTCAAAAATGACCGGTATATTTGAAACGGCAGTAAAAACTAAACGAGCAGCGATAGAAATACACCGTTTGTTGCAATATGCTTGGGACAACAGTACATTTGCAGGCGGACAAACTTTCGAAATTACAGTAGTTACAATTTTCAACAACAGATGGCGCTGCAAGTGATGTGAAAGATATAGACGACAACGCAGTCTGTGGGTGCGCCATTCTGTACGTCGTCTTTCTGCTGTAAGCGTGTGCTGTTCACAACGCGCAAGTGTGCTGTAGACAACATGGTTTATTCCTTAGAACAGAGGATTTTTGTGGTGTTGGAATTCCACCGCCTAGAACACAGTGTTGTTGCAACAAGACGAAGTTTTCAACGGAGGTTTAATGTAACCAAAGGACCGAAAAGCGATACAATAAAGGATCTGTTTGAAAAATTTCAACGGACTGGGAACGTGACGGATGAACGTGCTGGAAAGGTACGGCGACCGCGTACGGCAACCACAGAGGGCAACGCGCAGCTAGTGCAGCAGGTGATCCGACAGCGGCCTCGGGTTTCCGTTCGCCGTGTTGCAGCTGCGGTCCAAATGACGCCAACGTCCACGTATCGTCTCGTGCGCCAGAGTTTACACCTCTATCCGTACAAAATTCAAATGCGGCAACCCCTCAGCGCCGCTACCATTGCTGCACGAGAGACATTCGCTAACGATATAGTGCACAGGATTGATGACGGCGATATGCATGTGGGCAGCATTTGGTTTAGTGACGAAGCTTATTTTTACCTGGACGGCTTCGTCAATAAACAGAACTGGCGCATATGGGGAACCGAAAAGCCCCATGTTGCAGTCCCATCGTCCCCGCATCCTCAAAAAGTACTGGTCTGGGCCGCCATGTCTTCCAAAGGAATCATTGGCCCATTTTTCAGATCCGAAACGATTACTGCATCACGCTATCTGGACATTCTTCGTGAATTTGTGGCGGTACAAACTGCCTTAGACGACACTGCGAACACCTCGTGGTTTATGCAAGATGGTGCCCGGCCACATCGCACGGCCGACGTCTTTAATTTCCTGAATGAATATTTCGATGATCGTGTGATTGCTTTGGGCTATCCGAAACATACAGGAGGCGGCGTGGATTGGCCTCCCTATTCGCCAGACATGAACCCCTGTGACTTCTTTCTGTGGGGACACTTGAAAGACCAGGTGTACCGCCAGAATCCAGAAACAATTGCACAGCTGAAGCAGTACATCTCATCTGCATGTGAAGCCATTCCGCCAGACACGTTGTCAAAGGTTTCGGGTAATTTCATTCAGAGACTACGCCATATTATTGCTACGCATGTTGGATATGTGGAAAATATCGTACTATAGAGTTTCCCAGACCGCAGCGCCATCTGTTGTTGAAAATTGTAACTACTGTAATTTCGAAAGTTTGTCTGCCTGAAAATGTACTGTTGTCCCAAGCATATTGCAACAAACGGTGTATTTCTATCGCTGCTCGTTTAGTTTTTATTGCCGTTTCAAATATACCGGTCATTTTTGAAACACCCTGTATATGCAGCAACCAAAACGTGCACCACACAACACAGAGTAATGCGACAGCTCTAACGCCGCACGCGGAGCAACTGAAAAGGAACGCAACGGGCAGGCGATTTGCCAGTATCGGCAACTGGTTGCTGACTAGCTGGTAACGCTGTTCCGCGCACGGACTAGCTCTGAAACGAGAACTTTCAGTTGCCATGTGCGAGTGTGGAAGACAGGGAGTATTGTTTGTCGCACCCGAGATTCTTTTGGCTACACTCTGCATGTCGATCACAGATTCAGGCTCAGAGGGAGATACGCTTCTGTATTATTACTACACACGATTAAGAAAACGAAGGAAGTTCTGGATTGATACGTACATCGAAACAAACAAACTATAGGCTGTATCTAGCAGTCAAGTAGACAGGCAGAATCGAAATTCGTAGCTGTTTATAGGACGACCAAGCAGTGCTACGGTCATTTGGCGCAGTTAATTTCTTCCGCCATAGCACATGGTTACTTTTATTTTGAAAACCCAGATAACGTATCCTGAGTTTTACTCACACGGAAATGTGACAACGGTGGTTTGTGCTCGTTATATCATTTGTATATGAGCACAATTGTATTTAGAGGTATCGGAGATCTGTGGCTTTCCATTGTTTGCTTCCACTCGAGAATTTAATTTTACAGTACGACAAAGTCTGTCACGCAAGAGAATACAGGGCGGGTCAAAAATGACTATACAACTTTGAAATGATACAGAAATTTATTGAGACAACTTACATAACTGGTAGATGTGTCATTTTGCAGCAAGCAAAACTTAGTTTAAATGATGTAGTACATCAGTACCCCAATCCGCCACCAGGAGCGCCAGTGTAGTGCACAGTTAACACTGGCTCTTTCTTCTTCGTGGAAAAAACTGCCCCTGCTATTGATTATCTCTGTCCGCCTCCGTAGCGTAGCGGTAGCGTTACCGCCTACCACGCAGGGGTCCGGGTTCGATTCCCGGCAGGGGACTGGGTGTTGTGTGTCCTTCATCATCATTGACACGCAAGTCGCCAAAGTGCCGTCAACTAAAAAGGACTTCCAATACGGAGGCCGAAATCCCCTGAAAGGGGCCTCTCGGCCAACAATGCCATCCGATCGCTTTTTCATTTGTCTATTTCTATAGGCTTCAAAATTTTTTAATTCCTCAGATCGATGAAGATGACCGAGATGGGATGGTTTACTACCAGCAAGACGGCGCTACACCTCACTTCCTCAAGGAGGTTCAAAATTTCCTCGGTAATCCCTTCAGCCGGCCGGTGTGGCCGAGCGGTTCTAGGCGCTTCAGTCTGGAACCGCGTGACCGCTACGGTCGCAGGTTCGAATACTGCCTCGGGCATGGCTGTGTGTGATGTCAGGTTAGTTAGGTTTAAGTAGTTCTAAGTTCTAGGGGACTGATGACCTCAGAAGTTAAGCCCCATAGTGCTCAGAGCCATTTGAAAGATTTTTCGGTAATCCCTTCCCAGGTCGGTGTATTGACTGTGAAGAGCCAGTCGCACGGCCATCTCGCTCCCCAGACTTGACGCAGTCGATTTCTTTCTCTGGTGTTTCATTAAAGACCTTGTGAATGTTCCTCCCCTACCAAACAATTTAGCCGACCTGAAAAATCGAATCTACGCTACCGCCGCACAAGTTACGCCGGATGTGCTGCGACAATTGTGGGAAGAAATTGATTATCGGTGGAATGTTTGCCATATCATAAATGATACTCACGTCGAACCAAAATGAGACCTCACACTTTTACGTTCAAATTCAAATGGCTCTAAGCACTATGGGACTTAACATCTGATGTCATCAGTCCCCTAGACTTAGAACTACTTAAACCTAACTATCCTGAGGACATCACACACATCCATGCCCGAAGCAGGATTCGAACCTGCAACAGTAGCAGAAGCGCGGTTCCGGACTGAAGCGCCTAGAACCGCTCGGCCACAGCGGCCGGCCACTTTTACGTGGAAGTTGAGGTTGTTTGCTACAAAATGACACATTACCAATTGTGTATGTTATCTGAATGAATTTCTGCATCACTGCAAACTGATAGTCCTTTTTGACTCATCTTGTAATAATGGTACAATTTGCAGTTTTTTTTGTGTACATTTGCTGCCACTGACATACCGATAAATTTATTTGAAGCAATTTATGTACAGGGTACTGCACACGTCATATGAAATTCTTTCCCCACTTCACATCCCGCTTTCTCTGTCAGATCTCTTCTGTAGTAGCATGGGAGCTTCTAGTTGTATATAATAAAATGTTTTTCGATTTTTCATACAAACGTAATGTTCGCGATCTTCTTGTTGACCTTTAAAGTAAACTAATACTCAACTGGTATGTAGAAGAGCTTCTGCGAAGTTTGGAAGGTGGCAGACGAGGTACTGGCTGAATTAAAACTGTGTGGGCGGGTCGTGAGTCGTGCTTGCGTAGCTCACTGCCGGCACGGTAGCTCAGCGTGTTCGGTCAGGGCGTTTACTGCCCTCTGCAATAAAAAAAAATGAGCTAACCGATCAACGGCAAACTTGGACGGACGACTTACGACGTCCGCCCCAAGCAGATACAACGAACAAAATAAGATTAATAAAAAAAAAAAAAAAAAGTTGGTAGAGAACTTGCCTTCGAAAGGCAAAGGTCCCGAGTTCGAGTCTCGGTCCGGCACACAGTTTTAATCTGCAAGGAAGTTTCATATCAGCGCACACTCCGCTACGGAGTGAAAATCACATTCTCTAAACCAATACTCAACTGTTTTCGAGGACACGACGCATCTCGGATCGCTTAGCAATGCGGGCGCCAAATCTCTGGCAACCGTTTGGCAACGCGTTTAAGCGAACGCCTGGGGAATCGCTGTGCAGGCGCGCTGTCTCCGAGGCACTGTTTAGCTACACAGGAAGTGATTCGCTGTGACCCGCTGGCAAAACACACACACATCGGCAAAGGGTTGCTTGTGAGTCGCTCCGTGTGCGGAAACACTGAACTGCAATGTGGCTGCCTCGACGCGCGGACAGTTGAACATAGCGTCATCGTGGCGCTGTTCCATTGCTTTCAAAATGGCTCTGAGCACTATGGGACTCAACATCTTAGGTCATAAGTCCCCTAGAACTTAGAACTACTTAAAGCTAACTAACCTAAGGACATCACACACACCCATGACCGAGGCAGGATTCGAACCTGCGACCGTAGCAGTCCCGCGGTTCCGGACTGCAGCGCCAGAACCGCTAGACCACCGCGGCCGGTCCATTGCTTTCAGCGAACCCGCACGCGAGGCGCATATCGACAAACTCCATACGTCTGTGTATAGTAACATACAACTAACATTGTTGTAAAAACAAACCCAAGACAGAACCGAGTAGTACCGAATGCAGACTTGAAGGCAAAGAGTAAAACGTCTACTACTGTTGTCAACAGCTGGAAGCGCGAGCGAATGGAAACAAGACACACCGCATACTGTCGACATTTTCACTATAACGCACTGTTTTAACTGTTTACCGAGCCGCTGGAGACGGTGGGTCTTGTAAGGGGTCCGTAGACCCTTACTATAACTTTGCACTCGGCGCAGGTCGATAGGGCGAACAATCGATTGTGACGTGTTGCGAGAGCGAGTGTCGAGATGCGCCAGAGTGGTTGGCGGGAATGGTTCAAATGGCTCTGAGCACTATGGGACTTAACATCTATGGTCATCAGTCCCATAGAACTTAGAACTACTTAAACCTAACTAACCTAAGGACATCGCACACAACACCCAGCCATCACGAGGGAGAGAAAATCCCTGACCCCGCCGGGAATCGAACCCGGGAACCCGGGCGTGGGAAGCGAGAACGCTACCGCACGACCACGAGATGCGGGCGCGGGAATGGTCCGTGTGTGGAGGCCATTATTGGAATACAGGGTTTTTAACCGAGGAGGGTGTCACCATCGCCGTGGTTACACCCCTAAATAATAAATGAATACCGGGAAAGTGATGAAGTGTCTTTATAAAAGTGTTCAGTGACGCTACTAGTGCCGATATTTGGTTTCGCGTCTACCGCGCCAGCCTAACCTTGGATTGCAGTGTTGGATGCAGTGATGGATTAGCGTGTGACGATAATGGCAAATGAAGAAAGCCTCTGCTGAGATTAGCCGTAATTAAATATGTGTGACGAAGGCAGTGGCTGTCTCCTTTTTGTGTTTTGAGAAGAATATAAGTTCGTAATTAGTAAAACTGTGTTGCTGTTCCTTATTACCATACATTCAGTGTTATACACTCCTGGAAATGGAAAAAAGAACACATTGACACCGGTGTGTCAGACCCACCATACTTGCTCCGGACACTGCGAAAGGGCTGTACAAGCAATGATCACACGCACGGCACAGCGGACACACCAGGAACCGCGGTGTTGGCCGTCGAATGGCGCTAGCTGCGCAGCATTTGTGCACCGCCGCCGTCAGTGTCAGCCAGTTTGCCGTGGCATACGGAGCTCCATCGCAGTCTTTAACACTGGTAGCATGCCGCGACAGCGTGGACGTGAACCGTATGTGCAGTTGACGGACTTTGAGCGAGGGCGTATAGTGGGCATGCGGGAGGCCGGGTGGACGTACCGCCGAATTGCTCAACACGTGGGGCGTGAGGTCTCCACAGTACATCGATGTTGTCGCCAGTGGTCGGCGGAAGGTGCACGTGCCCGTCGACCTGGGACCGGACCGCAGCGACGCACGGATGCACGCCAAGACCGTAGGATCCTACGCAGTGCCGTAGGGGACCGCACCGCCACTTCCCAGCAAATTAGGGACACTGTTGCTCCTGGGGTATCGGCGAGGACCATTCGCAACCGTCTCCATGAAGCTGGGCTACGGTCCCGCACACCGCTAGGCCGTCTTCCGCTCACGCCCCAACATCGTACAGCCCGCCTCCAGTGGTGTCGCGACAGGCGTGAATGGAGGGACGAATGGAGACGTGTCGTCTTCAGCGATGAGAGTCGCTTCTGCCTTGGTGCCAATGATGGTCGTATGCGTGTTTGGCGCCGTGCAGGTGAGCGCCACAATCAGGACTGCATACGACCGAGGCACACAGGGCCAACACCCGGCATCATGGTGTGGGGAACGATCTCCTACACTGGCCGTACACCACTGGTGATCGTCAAGGGGACACTGAATAGTGCACGGTACATCCAAACCGTCATCGAACCCATCGTTCTACCATTCCTAGACCGGCAAGGGAACTTGCTGTTCCAACAGGACAATGCACGTCCGCATGTATCCCGTGCCACCCAACGTGCTCTAGAAGGTGTAAGTCAACTACCCTGGCCAGCAAGATCTCCGGATCTGTCCCCCATTGAGCATGTTTGGGACTGGATGAAGCGTCGTCTCACGCGGTCTGCACGTCCAGCACGAACGCTGGTCCAACTGAGGCGCCAGGTGGAAATGGCATGGCAAGCCGTTCCACAGGACTACATCCAGCATCTCTACGATCGTCTCCATGGGAGAATAGCAGCCTGCATTGCTGCGAAAGGTGGATATACACTGTACTAGTGCCGACATTGTGCATGCTCTGTTGCCTGTGTCTATGTGCCTGTGGTTCTGTCAGTGTGATCATGTGATGTATCTGACCCCAGGAATGTGTCAATAAAGTTTCCCCTTCCTGGGACAAGTAATTCACGGTCTTCTTATTCCAATTTCCAGGAGTGTAGTACTGAACAGGACGAACTGGAAACTTCCGTAGCAGTCAGTTCCGATTACCAGCGCCATTAGGTTCACGGTCATGTTAATAATAAATACTGGGCTGCTATTCCATCAGATCAGGTCGGGATAAAAACGGAGGTGTTACAGTCTCTTACCTCAAAATGTTCAGAAGCTATCCCTGAACAACGTCTGTAAGTCTCTCCAGTCTCACCTTGTATATGCCTACTAGTACAGCGGATGATGAAGGAATTTAAATGCGTCATTGATTTCCTTGTTACTGACTGGCAGTTTCAGTTCAACATTACGATATGAAGAAAAGCAGCACAGTACTCAAACCAATCCTACTATTAACAGAGTATTTACTTCAAGAATCGTCGTATGATACTTATCCAATTAGCCTCCGAACCACACCGTATCCGTCATAATGCTGCGTTATTGCCGAGCAAGCTTGAGTACAATAAAATTTGATGTGGTCGCACACATACAATAATTTTAATCAGACTGAGTAGAAACGCCACGGGCACACACACACGCTGCGGAGCGCACAGTTGCCTGAAATCGCGTCAGCATGCACGAGAATCCGTTGTACAGTACTCATTGTCAGACGTACCATGATGTCCGGTGGCGATGGTGCAGCGTTCTGTCGCTTCTCAACTACTGGGGCCGTTCGGTTGCGCGCACGTGGTTACTTAAACACTCTAATTTTATGACCGCCGTCGAAATAAGCGGCAGTAACTCAGCACGCGCTCTGCAATGCACTGTATTGTACCCGTGGCACGACGTGTTGCGCCCGATATAGCGCTCGCATGACTGACATTTGACGCAGTCCTAAGCGTCCACAGGGCACATTCCTCGCCCACTGCATGCCGCGCCAGGGAGCACCGGCCGGCTTTACCAGCATAGTTCGCCAACTGCATCGTGTTAACTCGCTCGTGGACCGTTTTCTTCCACCCGCAAAAGAAAATAAAAGAAATTCCTGTCTTCACTAATCTACATCTACATCTACATGATTACTCTGCAATTCACATTTAAGTGCTTGGCAGAGGGTTCATCGAACCACAATCACACTATCTCTCTACCATTCCACTCCCGAACAGCGCGCGGGAAAAACGAACACCTAAACCTTTCTGTTCGAGCCCTGATTTCTCTTATTTTATTTTGATCATTCCTACCTATGTAGGTTGGGCTCAATAAAATATTTTCGCATTCGGAAGAGAAAGTTGGTGACTTAAATTTCGTAAATAGATCTCGCCGCGACGAAAAGCGTCTTTGCTTTAATGACTTCCATCCCAACTCGCGTATCATATCTGCCACACTCTCTACCCTATTACGTGATAATACAAAACGAGCTCCCCTTTTTTGCACCCCTTCGATGTCCTCCGTCAATCCCACCTGGTAAGGATCCCACACCGCGCAGCAATATTCTAACAGAGGACGAACGAGTGTAGTGTAAGCTGTCTCTTCAGTGGACTTGTTGCATCTTCTAAGTGTCCTGCCAATGAAACGCAACCTTTGACTCGCCTTCCCCACAATATTATCTATGTGGTCTTTCCAACTGAAGTTGTTCGTAATTTTAACACCCAGGTACTTAGTTGAATTGATAGCCTTGAGAATTATACTATTTATCGAGTAATCGAATTCCAACGAATTTCTTCTGGAACTCATGTGGATATGAGATTAGCATGCCATTCGTCCGTTTTCAAAACTTTTACAGATGAATATTGATATCATGAGGAAATTATTTTCCATAACGTCTCCGGAAAGAGTGCTCAGCAATCAAGGGTACCTAGATGTAAATGCATGCATACACAGTGACGACAACGGATAGCGTGACACCATTGAAATCTTCATTGAGGGCTACCAGACTGACACTGCAGTGTTTTTCCAAACATGTGGGACACGTTGATAAAACGTTAATCCTTAGGCGAGCTTATTTTCAGTACTTCCAGTACAGAAAATAAAACATTCTTACAGATGATTAAAGGATTAAGTGCGTGATGGTTGCTCTGCGTGTAATGTTAGATGATTCCGGAATGAGATTTTCACTCCGTAGCGGAGTGTGCGCTGTTATGAAACTTTCTGGCGGATTAAAACTGTGTGCCGGACCGAGACTCGAACTCGGGACCTTTGCCTTTCGCGGGCAAGTGCTCTACCATCTCTTTTTTTGTGTGTGTGTTTGGTCGTTGCGGACGTCACATGACATCCGGTCAAGTTCGTTTGTTGATCCTTCCACTCGGTATTTTATTACAGAGGGCAGCTAACCCTCTCACCGAACACGCTGAGCTACCGTGCCGGCTATACCATCTGAGCTATCCAAGCACGACTCACGCCCCGTCCTCACAGCCTTACTTCTGCCAGTACCTCGCCTCCTATCTTCCAAACTTCACAGAAGATCTCCTGCGAACCTTGCACAACTAGCACTGCTGAAAGAAAGGATACTGCGGAGACATGGCTTAGCCACAGCCTGGGGGATGTTTCCAGAACGAGATTTTCACTCTGCAGCGGAGTGTGCGCTGATATGAATGTTAGCTGAGTTTTTTCAGAAGGAGCCTGCAACACAGCTTGCCTTGAAGAGACAAAGCGCACGTGCTACTTGTCCCAGTATTGTAAGTAGGCTGTTTAGGTTTTTTTATTGGTAACGCCACCTCTGTATGAAAATCACTGGCTGTGCTGTGTGCAGTCTGTGGCTGCTTTGCATTGTTGTAATACTCGCCATTGTAGTGTTAGGCAGCTGGCTGTGAACAGCGCGTAGCGTTGCGCAGTTGGAGGTGAGCCGCCAGCAGTGGTGGATGTGGGGAGAGAGATGGCGGAGTTTTGAAATTTGTCATGAACTGCTATATTTATATATGATGATATCAAGGTAAATACATTGTTTGTTCTCTATTAATATCTTTCATTTTCTAACTATCCCTATCAGTAGTTAGTGCCTTCCATAGTTTGAATCTTTTATTTAGCTGTCAGTAGTGGCGCTTGCTGTATTGCAGTAGTGGTAGAAACGAAGATTATTGTGAGGTAAGTGATTTAGTGATTTGTGAAAGGTATAGTTTAATGTTAGTCAGGGCCATTCTCTTGTAGAGATTATTTAAAGTCAGATTGCGTTGCGCTAAAAAAAAAAAAAAAAAAAAAAAAAAAATATTGTGTGTCAGTTTAAGCACAGTCATGTACAATTGTTTAAAAACGGGAAGTTTCAGTATTTCGGACTTTGAGAAAGGTAGAATCATTGGTATGAGGGACGGGGCAGCATCACACCGACCGATCGCACACATTTCAGAATGAGTGGCGACGAGACGGACTCAGTAAAAGTGTGTGGCAAAAAGAGTAGGCCCAGGTCCCAGAAGAACAACAATGTGAAGAGTTCGTGGAATTGCTCGACTGGCTCTGACCAACAGCGGAAATCGGGCTGGAGGCTATAGTCTGCGGTGTCACGTGTAATATATCACACCACCCCTGGCAGCGACATTTAATTTTTATCACTGTGGTGTTAAATAGCGTTTTTTTTATAGTAACTATTCCTTATTATTGACCAGGAGCTCACACCAGTAATATTAACGCTGCTCCTATTTCATTTTCACTTACTGCAAAACAAATGTAGGAAGCCCAACCTAATAGTAGTGTAGTAGGGAATTTTCCTCGTCATTTTGTAGCATGATATCCAACCCACACCACTCCGGAAATTGCGAGTGGTATACTGAGGGAAGGCAGAAAGGTGGAAGGAGTATATAGAGGGTTTATACAAGGGCGATGTACTTGAGGACAATATTATGGAAATGGAAGAGGATGTAGATGAAGACGAAATGGGAGATAAGATACTGCGTGAAGAGTTTGACGGAGCACTGAAAGACCTGAGTCGAAACAAGGCCCCGGGACTAGACAACATTCCATTAGAACTACTGATGGCCTTGGGAGAGCCAGTCATGACAAAACTCTACCATCTGGTGAGCAAGATGTATGAGACAGGCGAAATACCCACAGACTTCAAGAAGAATATAATAATTCCAATCCCAAAGAAAGCAGGTGTTGACAGATGTGAAAATTACCGAACTATCAGTTTAATAAGTCACAGCTGCAAAATACTAACGCGAATTCTTTACAGACGAATGGAAAAACTGGTAGAAGCGGACCTCGGGGAAGATCAGTTTGGATTCCGTAGAAATGTTGGAACACGTGAGGCAATACTAACCTTACGACTTATCTTAGAAGAAAGATTAAGAAAAGACAAACCTACGTTTCTAGCATTTGTAGACTTAGAGAAAGCTTTTGACAACGTTAACTGGAATACTCTCTTTCAAATTCTGAAGGTGGCAGGGGTAAAATACAGGGAGCGAAAGGCTATTTACAATTTGTACAGAAACCAGATGGCAGTTATAAGAGTCGAGGGGTATGAAAGGGAAGCAGTGGTTGGGATGGGAGTGAGACAGGGTTGTAGCCTCTCCCCGATGTTATTCAATCTGTATATTGAGCAAGCAGTAAAGGAAACAAAAGAAAAATTCGGAGTAGGTATTAAAATTCATGGAGAAGAAATAAAAACTTTGAGGTTTGCCGATGACATTGTAATTCTGTCAGAGACAGCAAAGGACTTGGAAGAGCAGTTGAACGGAATGGACAGTGTCTTGAAAGGAGGATATAAGATGAACATCAACAAAAGCAAAACGAGGATAATGGAATGTAGTCTAATTAAATCGGGTAACGCTGAGGAGATTAGATTAGGAAGTGAGACACTTAAAGTAGTAAAGGAGTTTTGCTATTTAGGGAGTAAAATAACTGATGATGGTCGAAGTAGAGAGGATATAAAATGTAGACTGGCAATGGCAAGGAAATCGTTTCTGAAGAAGAGAAATTTGTTAACATCGAGTATAGATTTAAGTGTCAGGAAGTCGTTTCTGAAAGTATTTGTATGGAGTGTAGCCATGTATGGAAGTGAAACATGGACGATAACCAGTTTGGACAAGAAGAGAATAGAAGCTTTCGAAATGTGGTGCTACAGAAGAATGCTGAAGATAAGGTGGGTAGATCACGTAACTAATGAGGAGGTATTGAATAGGATTGGGGAGAAGAGAAGTTTGTGGCACAACTTGACTAGAAGAAGGGATCGGTTGGTAGGACATGTTTTGAGGCATCAAGGGATCACAAATTTAGCATTGGAGGGCAGCGTGGAGGGTAAAAATCGTAGAGGGAGACCAAGAGATCAATACACTAAGGAGATTCAGAAGGATGTAGGTTGCAGTAGGTACTGGGAGATGAAGAAGCTTGCACAGGATAGAGTAGCATGGAGAGCTGCATCAAACCAGTCTCAGGACTGAAGACTACAACAACAACAACATACTGAGGCCAGGATGTATTCTGATACCAGTCACGCGTCGCGGTAAGCCCTCGTTCCACCGTTCACGCCTCTAGGTCATTTGTGTGACTAAAAAAGTGGAGCAAAAACGAAGATCACCCATCCACTGTGCCGGTACATTAACCATAATGAAGGTCATCCGCCCTACATTGATCAAGATCAATAGCATTACACAAAAATGGTGGAAAAACAAGTCCGCCATCTCCGCTTCCTCTCTCTAGGAGAACTGAGTGTCGTCATTCGAGCTCTCTGCTCCTTATTGAAAGGATCACTTAAAAGTGGCGGTAAATATTATCCTAATTTATTATCCAAAATTACGTAAGATACAGTGACTACCAAACGGCAAAATATTCGAAGAGTTGCATTGCCCTACTGGCTGCATTACTCTAATTCAATTACCTCATCGCATATTCTGTAAGCGCACCTAAGAGTGACCGCCTTCCATCGCTGTTTACAATTTTATAATAATCGGTTGTATTTTTACTCGATTTCTCTCAATCACCAAACTTTCCAGTATCATAATCTAAATACGACACTTGTAATGTTGCACAATTACGATACTGAGTAATTAAATAAAATAAACAATTACCATATAGCAAGTCTACATTACACTATAAGGAACTTGTCACTGGATTATTAATGTCTGAAGCCTAAGTACTCCAATGTATAATTCACATCTAATTACAGTTACGGGGTAATTTGTCGAGATGTCCCCCATTTTTTCCAGCTTTCCGTAATCATCATCCTAAGACACTCATAGATACCAGACTTAAAATATTAAGCAATATCCACAGTGTAATACTTTAAACAATTTCCCCGATATCGCATGTCACACAATTAGCACAGTATGATATTTTAACAAATAAGCTGCTATCCACGTTAAATAATTAGCAAATTGCAACAACTACGCTCTTACTATGTTCCAAGATAACGTTTCACGTAAGGAAATTATCCCACAATTATTAGTGTCTTAAAATATCAAAGACATCGCTGAAAGAACCCCCTTGGAGGAGACTGATCCTATAGGTCTATGGTGGACTTGTAAATAACGGCGGAAAATCCAAATACGTAGACACACACACCCACGACATGGTTAAATTTACGACGTAAATAATTACCCGAACCTACTTGTGCTGCTAACCACCAACAGCAACATATAAATTACTTCAAAGTTGGTTAAAAACAATGACATCACTAACAGGAATCTTTCAGTTGTGCTGCTGACCACTGTCTGTGTCGCACAGGCAGAAGCGTCTCAACACCTACGTGAGTGAGTGTGGCAGAGATGGAGAATGATCTCTTTGTCACACCAGCTGGTGCATCCAGGATGGGAAATAGTTATAAGTGTCCCGCACAGCTGACAGACAACGCTTTAGGAGAAAGCAGGTGAGATGACCTCTTCGGGGCTCTCGGCTGCACCAGCCACCAATCATCAAAAAAACTCGCACTCGACAAATGACAGACAGCAGGTTGTCATAGCAGAGTTAAAGAGACCACACGCCACCAGCCATATTGTACGAGGGATATTCGGAAAGTAAATTCCGATCGGTCAAGAAATGGAAACCACTGTGAAAATCTAATAAAGATTTGCGCATATGTGTTCGACAGTGTCTCAAATATGCCTTTCGGTTACATCACTTCGCTCTTTCCAGTTCTGAGCGCATGGTGAGCACATAAAGATGCGTAGAAAATAGCGTCTCCCGCCAAGCATGAGGTCCTGGTGAGAGATTTCGCCTGATGTTATGCAGCCCACATTACAGAACTGTCATACTGTTCCTACTTCGTGACAATTCTCGGTCGCAATCTGCAGGGGCAATGAAAATGCTCCTGCAGCGTTTTCGATGGGAAGTGTTTGATCACAGCCCGTAATTGGCTCCCTCTGTGTTTCATCTCTGCTCACATTAGCTACTGGCTATGAAGACAACATTTTCACACAGATAACGGGCTATAGATGAGCGTAGATAATTGTCGGGAAGCACAGGCGGCTGCCTTCTATGACGAGTGTATTGGAAAGTTGGTACAACGCTACGACAAATGTCTAAGTCGGAGTGGTGACTATGTAGAGCAGTGGCTGGAAGCTGTAGCTAACTGTTGCAGATAAAATATTTCTGATCTTCAAAGTGGTTTCCATTTCGCGATCAATCGGCACTTACTATCCGCATAGCCCTAGTATAATACGGATCCAGCAGCGACAAGAACTGCAACTTGAGGACACAACATGCACCCTGTGTTACAACAGTCTAATATTTTGTGACTACGAAGGCTTTCCCGGCGTAATAATTTATAAAATTCTTCTCGGGTATGCAGCCGGATCATGACGTCTTCAAGACACAATATTTCTGCGGTCCAACTGGCCGCCATCATCAGGTGAGAGCGCTGGTGCACAATCTCGCCGGAACTGATTGTGCACCAGCGCTCTCACCTGATGATGGCGGCCAGTTGGACCGCAGAAATATTGTGTCTTGAAGACGTCATGATCCGGCTGCATACCCGAGAAGAATTTTATAGTCTAATATTTTATTTTATTAAGTGTCTTTCTAATTCCCTGGAAATATTTCCAGTAATGAGTTGTTATTAGCATTCCACATGCTAATGAAGTTCACCTGTACAGTAATCATTTTTTTTATGCTGACTGTAGTAAACGTATTCTGGGGCATTAGTAATGACAATTATACAATGAGTTAGATCATACTGACAGCCCGACCATGATTAACAACCGCGATGGAATCATTAAATGTACGCTTTTGTTTATGTATATAGTGGTTAACCAAATGTTCAAATGTGTGTGAAATCTTATGAGACTTAACTGCTAAGGTCATCAGTTCCTAAACTTACACACTACTTAACCTAAATTATCCTAAGGACAAACACACACACCCAAGCCCGAGGGAGGACTCGAACCTCCGCCGGGACCAGCCGCACACAGTGGTTAACCAAGATAGGTGTGTCTGGTGGTGGTAAGTTCCTGCGCGACCAAACAGCGAAGGTTATCGGTCCGCAGGCTTACGCAATACTTAATCTAACTTAAACTAACGTACACTACACACACACCCATGCCCCAGGAAGGTCTCGAACCTCCGACGTTGGGGAGCCACGCGATCCGTGGCAAGGCGCCTTGCAGCCCACGGCTACCCCGCGCGGCTAGGTGTGTCTCTTGAACTCTCTCATGACAGTGACACGTATCACGTGACATAATTATGTCACTTACAGTACACGTCCTCACATTGGTTCCTTGGTTCCTTGCCGGCCGGTGTAGCCGAGCGGTTCTAGGCGCTACAGTCTGGAACCGCGCGGCCGCTGCGGTCGCAGGTTCGAATCCTGCCTCGGGCATGGATGTGTGTGATGTCCTTAGGTTAGTTAGGTTTAATTAGTTCTAAGTTCTAGGCGACTGATGACCTCAGAAGTTAAGCCGCATAGTGCTCAGAGCCATTTGAACCATTGGTTCCTTGTGTAACTTTTTCCCGCCTCTCATTTCCTAACACATGGAGTGGACAGACAATTATCAGCTAGTTGGGAAAAGATGGTTCCCAACTGGGAGCGAAAGAAACCTGATGCACACATACCTTTGTAAGTAGTGGTAAGCTTACAGCTGTAGTTGCTTGGTATTATTTATAAATCATTTTGAGCGTGCTTATTTTCTCGTGATGTCTCGTAACCTGTTGTAGTTTTGCACAAACAGAGAAATTAATTTCCAAAGTCACACCACACTCAGCGGTGTTTGAAATGTGTTGCCTAACTAACATGGTAGTTTTGTTTTGTGGGTACTTTTTGTCCCACTCGGATTATGCTGACTGATTCCATCTTACTGTCACTGAAAGCACTCTGTGACAAACGAATTCAGGAAGCCATGTTCTTGGTCTAGGTATCACACTGAGGTTTTTGGACATCCACGGCATATTCTATGTTCGACAAGAAACTGAAATGGCCCGGGTTGCCGGGTTCGATTCCCGGCGGGGTCAGGGATTTTCTCTGCCTCGTGATGACTGGGTGTTGTGTGATGTCCTTAGGTTAGTTAGGTTTAAGTAGTTCTAAGTCCCATAGTGCTCAGAGCCAAGGAACTGAAATGATACCAAAACTTAGTAGAGGACGAGAAGGATTTATTATTCAGTGTCAATATGTATTTGCTTGCTGTCTTGTGTGACAAACGGATGGACACCGTCATGTTATACGATAGTGTCTGAACTCAGTCTTAGATGTCTGAGGACCGTCAGAACTGAATGCTACTTTGTAAAATTCGGCATTACGCCAATTCATAGCGATTGTTTCACTCGTGCGAGGGAAGAGAACCACTCAATCATTGTGTGGCGACTGACATTGGACACTATTTTGAGGGAGGGGTAAAAAATGTAAGGAATATTGTAGGCTAACGTCCTGTCTCCGATATCGATGTTGAAGACAAAGCACAAATCAGGTAATAGAGCATATATCTCGCCCATCTCTTGCAGCAACCTGCAAGTAAATTCTTTAATAGGAACCTACCTAAGCCTACTCGATATGTGGCAACATTTTGTTAAGACCTGCAGCATAATGATATTTGTGGGAGCACCAGCAGCTTAAGGCACTTTTTTCCTCAAGACTCATGGGATAGCAACAATGACCACTTCACTCAATCTTCTTCTTCTTCTTCTTTCTTGGCTCTACAGGTCATGATGAGCCTTGGCCTATTCTACAGTTTCCTTAGATTTCTCTGTCGTTTGCCAATACTCTCCAGTTTCTATAGCCCATCTTCCTAAGATCTTCGATTACTCCATCTTCCCATCTGGCTCTTGGTCGACCACGTCCTCTCTGCCCTCCTGCCTTTCCTTGTAATATTCTTTTTGGTACTTCTGTATCATTCATGCGAGCCACATGTCCCCCCCCCCCCCCCCCCCACCTCAGTATGGATGACTTCGCTACCCTTCTGATGGATTGGTCTTTGTATATGGTATACAACTCATGGTTGTATCTCCTCCTCCATCTTCCTCGTTCACATATTGGGCCGATAATTCCTCTACCTACCATTCTTTCAAATGCATCCAGTATTTCAATACCTTTAGTTGTTAATGTCCAGGTTTCAGAGGCATATGTAAGCACCTACTGGGGGAACACCATTTCACTATATGCTGATACAATATATATGTAGATGCAGTTGTATGGAAAAGTGGATTCAATAAAGCAAAGTTTGCGTCTCTTCACGGTATTACTCAGAACAATGAGATTACTGCATTCGTAATTCACATGCATACAGGACCGTTATTCATATCCTTTGGCTGAGCATTCATATTAGCTGTAATTTCTCGAGACGTGTGTGTGTGGCAGAATGTCATCAGTTGAAGAGGTATTTGTCAAGTCGTATATTCTTTAGACGAAGAACTGAATTTCCTTAAGATTCTAGCATTGAAGCTCTGCATGCATCTGGTTTTCCTAAAACATGTAAACATTCTACGTAAGATATTATATCTTTGTTACCGATTCCTATAGCTTTCTGCCAATAGCGTAACAGAAGACAAATCGTTGTTTCACCTCTTTATGCACACAACACGTTACATTTATTTACAGCCAGTACTTTCATCAATCATCGATCCTATGTGCAGTTTCTATTCGTACCTTTCTCTGTATCTTTATGGCACGGCAACCACCCTGTACATCCAATGGGATATTCTACAAGGTGCTTTAATTGAATGGCGGAGGGTACAATGTAGCAGCAGTAGCAGTTTTCTTTCCTATTCCACTACGACGTACTGACTGAGGGAAAATGATTATCTATATGTCCTACGATCGCTGCGCCATATAGATGATGATGTTGCAGTCCTCATTGTATACATTTTCCCCGAGTAGCATTTCGCGAGCAATATGACGTGTTTTTTCTGACCTTTTTTCGTCACGTATTGGTGAGTTAAAGTGACACATATTGCATCCTTGTGCAGTAATGCGATACCTACAACAAAGCCCCTAGTATCTACAATGTTTTTCTTTGGTGATCGTGATTTGCCTTGTTACATGGTATCCTCACAAAATTCATCGAGCACTTCTGTGTGTGTGTGTGTGTGTGTGTGTGTGTGTGTGTGTGTGTGTGTGTGCGTAAGATAAGCCATATGCTCCAAGACGTGCTACCTCCTCCTGTGCAACAGTGTCCAACTCATGTGGAAGAACAAATCAAAGACTGCAAAACAGAAGATGTACGAATCAGTGATACCATCTGTCCTCGTCTAGTCTACTGCTGTGCGATATGGTATTCTTGCCAGTTAGATTAGATAGAGAAGGACCCAGCTGATGTACACACCGAGCTTACCTATCATGTCCTCATGTTTCCTCTGTAGTAAATGTCCAGAATGCATTTTTCATACGGGTGCACCAAGTATATGAGTTTGTGTAATGTGGATCCACGTTTGATCACTACCCCAACCTATCGCTACTGGATCCACCTCTGAACACTATCCAGGATATAGCACAGTTATATCAACCCCTCAATCTATCCTGGTTAGGGGAGGGGGGGGGGGGAGGCGATTAAATGTTTACACAAGGATAAAGTCACTTCCTTGAACATTATTTTCACCAGTGACATACAATATGGATCTTTAGTGTATGTGAGAAGCTTTGACAGCTCCACCTGATCAGCATTTTGAATGTTACTTGCACCTGTTAGATGCATCTTGTAACTTTATTGTATGTATGAAGCTTTGGTAGCCGTAGTTGAAATGTGTTGTTAATATACGAGAAAGTGCAAATGGATATCGTCGTTGTTAGGTGGTCACTGGGCGATCTTTTGCAGGAATCAGTAGGCATAAAGCTGTATTTAAGGTATCTGAAGTCGGTACTCCAGCTCATCTGCAACCCATACGTGTTTCGCTGTGTATAAGGGTTGGTTTTGGTAGCTATAATTGTGTGCTGACAAAGCTTTTTTTTTTCTGCGTTGACGTGTGGATGAAGTAGAAGAACAAGCGATCTTGCAAACACATTGTAAATTCTCTCTGGCTTGTTGAGGAATCTGAATCACTGGTGGATACTAAAGAAACTTGGTGGGGTAAACAATAAGATCACAAATATTCTTGTCTGTAAAAATGAGTAAAAAATTTGAAAAAATATTGAAATATGAAAATATTGTTGACGAGTGACCAAAGAAACTTGATGCTAATAATCACATTGTAATAGCTTTCACTGCCCACCTGTGAAGAGATACAACATTTCCACAAGGATTCTAAATATGTGTGGAAGTTATAGCTCAGCTGGTAAGATGCTAGATTGTTAAGCAAAAATAATATGTCTCCGTTACCATACCGTAATTGATGGTAACAAATTCAAATGAATTCGTGCAGAAAATAGATTACTGTTCCCCCAACCAGCAGCGTTGTAATGACTGCATAATTTTTGTATACATTCAAGATTAGCAACTAATATTATTAGTCAACATGTGCCTAATGGTAAGTCAAATATCATAATCGTAGTAATTTTTTTGCTGGTATCTTTGGCAGTATTAGTGATAGAAAATTCACTGTTTTCGATATAAAACCAACCGATTCCCAGACAAAATTTATAATTTCAGTATGCAAATGATTTCAACAGAGAATTCGATGATTTCGATCCAGCCTAACTGATTTCGACATAAATACAGTTGACTGAGTTTGACATAAAATTGACTGAGTTTGATGGCATACTTGCATGAAAATGATGGATTTGATGCTGTTTGCTATATCCACATTACTTTACATGACGCTTGAGATATAAGGGGTATCAAAGGTAAGTTGGTGTTTTGGATTCTAAAGTCATTTCTACTGACACAGCCACATGCAGCCCGAGTGAATCCTGGCGTAGCACGTCTCTCATACCTGGTCGTGCCTAACCTCGCCGCTGTGCGGTGAGCCTTGCTGCCGCCAATGACTCATCAGAGGCTCCTACATCAGCATGGCAACACCAACAGCCAGCAACTACCTGTTGGCATCCCGTGGTCTATTCTTTGACAGTTATCGTAGTGGATTATTTAAACAAACAAATGCACTCTTAAGTGCAAAGTGGTACTGGCTGGATCGACTACCTGAACTATGAACTAGTGCCACAGTTCGATGTCATACGACATAAGTATAGGGTGCCCATAAAGTTCCAGTTTCAAAACACTCTAGAAAGGGAACCACTGCTCAGAAGGTCGTCAAATTTGTACAGGGTATTGCTGACGTAGGACAAAACGTCTTGGAAAAAAAAACAAAATCTCACTAAAAGATACCACTGTAAGTGGCTTAATGCAAGTGGGGTCAGCTATAAAAGACTAATTGCTGATGTAGGACAAAACGTCGTGGAAAAATAACCTTAAACAAAATTTCACTAAAAGATACCACTGTACGTGGCTTAATGCAAGTGGGGTCAGCTATAAAAGACAATTGCTGATGTAGGACAAAACGTCGTGGAAAAATAACCTTAAACAAAATTTCACTAAACGATACCACTGTACGTGGCTTAATGCAAGTGGGGTCAGCTATAAAAGACTAATAAATCGCAATATTTATGGCTATGGCCTGAGTTGCACCTAATACCATCCATACTGTTCAATGTGGATGACTACACAAGTTCGGTAGTCAACAGTTATGGCACTGTTAGGTAAGCCTATCCACCACAACATTGATTGGAAATAAATCTGTTTTTAATTGTCCTGAGGCCACAAACAGGATAAAAAACGAAATGACGTCGGTTTCTAGTTGTACTGTGGAAAATGACGTAATTACACCCGCTTTTAATTGTCCTGCGGCCAAAAACTGCATAAAAAAGCAAAATGACATCCACCGTTTTGTTCCACAATTTGAAATCGAGAAACAGGGTGATCCGCAACAGATTGAAATGTCTCAGGGGTCACTTTCAGGATCCATTGCGCAACTCGTGCCTCCAATTCAGCGACGTTCGTAATTGGAGCACTAATTGCAAAATCTTTCAGATAAGACCACGGCCAGAAATCGCATTAAAATCAGGTAATCTGGACGGCCAGGCTGTAGGTAAATGATGGCTGTTAAGCGTAGCTTTTCTGGAACGCCTCTGCAGCAGATGCTTCACTGGTTGTGCAAAGGGCACAGATGCGCCATTTTGCGTAAAAATGATCCTACCCACACATTCACACTGCTGAGGAGTTGGCATGATGTTGGTATAAAAAACACTCTCATAGCGTTTACCAGTTACGGTTCACGTAAAAGGATCTGCAGGACACATCTCCTCGAAAAAATACTGCCCTGTGGTAAAAGATGTACCCATTGTTACGTTACACCTATTTAGGCTAGTTAATAGGCCTCCCAGTGCTGGTACGAGGTGAGGTGAACTTTTTTGCACAAGCGAACTCTAGTGGTCCCACGGCACAGGCTGCACCGCGGCCGTCCCGGCTAGTTGACCGGTTCCCGCCAGCTTGGTATAGAGAAGAGCATTGTCACTGGATGTGGCCGTATCCTAACGCTGGAACTATGGATGGTTGTCAGTCGCATGGCGTTTGTGCAGGAGACAATGCTCCAAAAAATGGCGGAGTGTGAGACAAGCTGGAAGGCGGCTTCTTACAACTCTCTGAGAGTCTACAATAATTTACAGCCAAATATTAATGGGAATCTGAATATACAGGGTGATTCAAAAATAATACCACAACTTTAAAAATGTGTACTTAATGAAAGAAACATAATATAACCTTCTGTTATACATCATTACAAAGAGTATTTAAAAAGGTTTTTTTTCACTCAAAAACAAGTTCAGAGATGTTCAATATGGCCCCCTCCAGACACTCGAGCAGTATCAACCCGATACACCAAGTCGTTCCACACTCTCTGTAGCATATCAGGCGTAACAGTTTGGATAGCTGCTGTTATTTCTCGTTTCAAATCATCAATGGTGGCTGGGAGAGGTGGCCGAAACACCATATCCTTAACATACCCCCATAAGAAAAAATCGCAGGGGGTAAGATCAGGGCTTCTTGGAGGCCAGTGATGAAGTGCTCTGTCACGGGCTGCCTGGCGGCCGATCCATCGCCTCATGAATTGTTGTGCTTCTTGTTCGAGCTGAGGGAACAGTCAATTCTCTAACATCTCCAGATACTGTAGTCCAGTTACAGTAGCACCTTCGAAGAAAAAGGGACCAAAAACTTTATTGGCTGAAATGGCACAGAAAACGTTCACCTTAGGCGAGTCACGTTCATACTGAGTTGTTTCCCGCGGATTCTCAGTGCCCCATATACAGACATTGTGACGGTTGACTTTCCCGGTAGTGTGGGAAGTTGCTTCATCACTAAACACAATCTTTGAAACGAAAGATTCATCTGTTTCCATTTGAGCAAGGATAAAATCACAGAAATCGATTCTTTTAATCTTATCAGCTGCAGACAGTGCTTGAACCAATTTCAGACGATAAGGTTTCATAACTAACCTTTTTCGTAGGACTCTCGATACAGTTGATTGTGGAATTTGCAGCTCTCTGCTAGCTCTGCGAGTCGATTTTCCTGGGCTGCGAACAAATGCTTGCTGGATGCGTGCTACATTTTCATCACTCGTTCTCGGCCGTCCAGAACTTTTCCCTTTGCACAAACGCCCATTCTCTATAAACTGTTTATACCAACGTTTAATACACCACCTATCAGGAGGTTTAACACCATACTTCGTTCGAAATGCACGCTGAACAACTGTCGTCGATTCACTTCTGCCGTACTCAATAACACAAAAAGCTTTCTGTTGAGCGGTCGCCATCTTAGCATCAACTGACGCTGACGCCTAGTCAACAGCGCCTCAAGCGAACAAATGTACAACTAAATGAAACTTTATAGCTCACTTAATTCGCCGACAGATAGTGCTCAGCTCTGCCTTTTGTCGTTGCAGAGTTTTAAATTCCTAAAGTTGTGGTATTCTTTTTGAATCACCCTGTATTTTCGACCTATGATTAATGAGGCGTATCCAGTGACAATAACATTTCCATATCTTTAAAACTACGGGAATAATATTTCACAGAGAATAAATGTTTTCAAAATGGGTCTCTAAATTCATAACTTTTAAACTCTTAATGCGATTTCAGCATTTCATACCCCAGATGATAGCATTGCACGATAGCTATCGTGCCTCTGTACCTATCAGATGTATTGATGTATGACGTCTTTTATGACTTTTTTGTTACGTAAATGTTTGTCGGAACGTTTTCACAGCTAGTGAGTATACCGTGAATACCTCACATATTGTCATACTCGCGTAGTTATTTAATGCACGATATACTACACTCATGCTCACAAATTAAGGATAATTCCACAATATGGTGCCACAGAACGTGGTAACTACACAAAACTGGCGCTAATAGCATAGGCTCATAGGGAATACACACGACACAGATCTGTAAGTCCATGGTATTGGTGTTAAGTTGAGAAAACCGACCCGAAACACATGTGCTACAAAACGCCACTGTTTCCTGCGCACGTACCCCGACATCAATATGGGATATGATCACCACGCACACGTACACAGGCCGCACAACGGGTTGGCATACTCTGGATCAGGTGGTCGAGCAGCTGCTGGGGTATAGCCTCCCATTCTTGTACCAGTGCCTGTCGGAGCTCCTGAAGTGTCGTAGGGGTCTGAAGACGTTCAGCGATACGTCGAACGAGAGCATCCCAGACGTGCTCGATGGGGTTTAGGTCTGGAGAACAGGCAGGCCACTCCATTTGCCCGATATCTTCTGTTTCAAGGGACTCATCCACGATCGCAGCTCGGTAGGGCCGTGCTTTATCATCCATCAGGAGGAAGGTGGGACCAACTGCACCCCTGAAAAGGCGGACATACTGGTGAAAAATGATGTCGCTATACACCTGACCTGTTCTAGTTTCTCTGTGAAAGACATGCAGGGGTGTACGTGCACCAATCATAATTCCACCCCACACGATCAAATACGGCCACGATACAGGGCCCTTTCAAGGTCATTAAGGGGTTGGTATCTGGTTCCTGGTTCACGCCAGATGAAAACCCGGCGAGAATCACTGTTCAGACTATACCTGGACTCGTCCGCGAACATAACCTGGGACCTCTGTTCCAATGACCATCTACTGTGTTCTTGACACCAGACTTTATGGGCTTTCCTGTGACCAGGTGTCAGTGAAATGCACCTTGTAGGTCTCTGAGCGAATAAACCATGCCTGTTCCGTCGTCTGTAGACTGTGTGTCTCGAGACAACTGTTCCAGTGGCTGCGGTAAGGTCCCGAGCAAGACTTCCTGCGGTACTCCGTGGCTGTCTGCGGGCACTGATGGTGAGATGTCGGTCTTCTTGTGGTGTTGTACACTGTGGACGTCCCGTACTGTAGCGCCTGGACACGTTTCCTGTCTGCTGGAATCGCTGCCATAATCGTGAGATCACACTCTGTGGCACACAGAGGGCCCGTGCTACGACCTGCTGTGTTTGAAAAAATGGTTCAAATGGCTCTGAGCACTATGGGACTCAACTGCTGTGGTCATCAGTCCCCTAGAACTTAGAACTACTTAAACCTAACTAACCTAAGGACATCACACACATCCATGCCCGAGGCAGGATTCGAACCTGCGACCGTAGCAGTCGCACGGTTCCGGACTGCGCGCCTAGAACCGCGAGACCACCGCGGCCGGCTGCTGTGTTTGACCAGCCTGCAGTCGCCCTAGTATTCTACCCCTCATAACGTCATCAATAAGTGTTCTTTGAGCCATTTTCAACACACAGTCACCATTAGCACGTCTGAAAACGTCTGCACACTTACTCGCTGCACCGTACTCTGACATGCACCAACACACCTTTGCGTATGTGGACTGCTGCCAGCGCCACCGTGCGACGACCGCAGGTCCAAAGCACCCTATTGTCATACACCGAGGTGATTTAAACCCGCAAACCGCCCACCAGAGCGTTATTTCACCATATATCAGCATTACCCTTAATTTATGAGCATAAGTGTATTTTGGTACTAACTTTATTTAAATGTTTATTACAAGCGCTGTTATCAAACTGTGGTAATTTAAAAGTGGCCAGTCGCATGTGTTAGCAGACACCACAGTTGGAAAGAGAAACAAAAGACGGTTCTGTCAAGAAGGCATAAATAATTGTTTAAATAACACAGAGTGGTGCAAATTGAAGTGGCCTGGTCGAGTGGCTACGATTGGAGGTGAATGTGTACAAGTAACGCCAGCCCATGAAGCACACACTATGTATATGCCAGCACGTGATCCACACCGGTTCAGAGCGTAGTGTGGACAATGTCAGTGTGAGTGGAGTAGTGGAAAGGGAACGGTGGTACTCACAGTGCAGCAGCGGATGTTCATTGTGAAAAGTTACGTGACAACAAAGTCCTGGAAAATCTTTGGGCTGTTGTTTGCTGACAAGTTTGATGGTGTCAAAGTGCCAGCAACGAGTGTCAGGCAATGCTTTGTCTGAAAATGGCGTCAGACAGGATCTGTTTTGTACAAGTAAAAAAAAAAAAATTACGTAACATCCCCACACACCAGAAAATGTGATTGCAGTTCACCATAAAGTGACGCCTGTTGCAAGAGACCGGCACATCACGTCGATCTTGTTCACTATACTCCGCTTGGACCTGCACCTGCATCCTTACCGAATGTCTGTGCCATGGATTAAATCCAGCAAATGTTCATCAGCACCTCCAGATTTGTGAGTGACTGTTCAATGAGATAACAATGAATGGCTTGGACACGGGTCTGTTCTTTATGTCTGATGAAGCCTGGTTGTACCTGAGTGGTCATGTCTGCTCACAGAATCGCAGAGAATCCACATAACTTACACGAAGCACCACTGCATGATCGGAAGGCTAGGTATTGGTCTGCAGTGTCTGCATGCTGCTTAATGATGCGTCCCATCTTCTTGTCTCGGACGCTGACTTCAGCGCACTACATTACCACATTTTGAAACCACCTTTAGCAGTGTTAACAGAGGAGGAAAGACCTACGGTTTCCCCCAACAGGATGGATAAACTGCCCATACATCCAGCCTAACCTTGGAGAGCATTTACGTAATCTTCACGTTTGACAGTTGTTATGAAAGGTCAGTCTGGTTGCCGCCCAGTTCACCTGATCTGTAAGTGTGTGACTGCTTTGTGTGTGGAGTCCTCAAGTCTGAGGTGTAACGCAACAACCCTCGTAGTCTTGGAGAACTGCAGCAGGACATTTCAGACGAGGCTGCAGCAATTCCAGTAGTCGAGCTTCGATCCGGCTTCAGCACCACCACACATTAGGGTCTCTTGACATCAGAACATGCAGCCATTTATTAATAAAGAATTCCCTATTTGGAGATTTGTGATGATGATTTCATACCACTGGAGTCTTGGTTATTCTAAATGTCAACAAAAAGCAAGTTACATTAACGAGGCCATATGTGTCGTATTACTTGAGCAAAACGTCGGTTTGTTCCCCGTTACCAGAAAAAAAAATCATCTTTAAAGCGGAATTTAACGTTATCATTTGATAGAGCGATTCAAAATTAGTCTAGTACGGGACAGTAAAACAGGAAGAATAACCAGTATTATATCAGTGACTGAGTAGCGCAATGACCCCCCCCCCCTCCCCCCCGCTGAGTGCTACCGCTGCTGAGTACTGGTTATTGTTTGCATTTTCCTTATTTTAGCCGCGTCTGGTTGTAAGAGCAACAGCGGTTTTCCTGCTGCATGCAGTGGCTTGCCGATGTTGTCGCATGCAAATCTATGTTGCTTGCTGTAGGTGGTTATGACGTAGCTACGTGTTTCCCCGTTGCTGCTCATACATATCGATAAATGAATATCGCGCTAGACTAATATGAAACCGTTCGATCGAATAAGAGCATACAGTTCCGCTTTAAAAATGATTTTGTTCATAACGGGAAACAAACTGAGGCCTTCCGTCGGCGCTGGTCATCGCAAAACTTCACTGTCTCATAATTTACTGCTAAACGCTATGCAGCAGGAGTCCAAAATCAAGATTCGATCTGAAGTACTAATTCAGATCACTGGATAGGTCTATGTGTGCGTAAAATGGGCTTATCGTTCCCCTAATCACTGATGTGGGAAATTTTATGGCTTTATTGGATACTGACCTTCCTTTTAAGAACCTAAGTGTCAGTTACGCTATTATATATGTGCTGCTGTTCGTCATGCTCTTCGTATCTGCATGTCCAAATGACTGCATCAAAAATTTCTTCGTTAAACTGAACTCACTTTCACAATATTTAACTCTAAAAACGAAGTCAGGTGATGGAGTAGTTAAGACATGAAGCAGATCCCTGAGTGGCAGTGCTGATTTAGGTTTCCTGAAGTTCCTCCAAGTCACTGCTAGCTACCGGTTGCCGGAAGGATGTGTTTATTGCGTTCACGGCCTTTTTTCGTCCCCACTCTCGTTCACCCAAAGTGTTGTTAACACCTTTAATAACATCAACGTAAACCGGACGTTCAACTCTGCCCTTCCTTGCACTAAGTTTGGAAGCGCAACATTTTAGTTAGCAACGTCACCATGCAATAACAATGCTACAACGTGAATTGTATCCAATCCCTGAGCGCTCTTGTGTAGTTTGTTTGGAGAAGTTACTTTACCTGATACGTGGTAACTAAACTGGTCAGTTTCTTATTGTACGTAAATGGGAATGATAGAGTACTATTTGATAAGGGTGGAAAAAAAACTGTTCAGAAAAATCATCATGTCCTCACTTGCATAGCTTCATGTAAAAAAAATGCGAATTACTATGTCGGAACAGCTGTAACTGCATTTGAAGCACGGACGCGCTGACTGCTAGGATCTATTCTTGCAGGATCACACACCAGTCGTCAGCACTGTGATGACCTCAACCCACAGGAAAAATAATTATCAAAATCTGAACTGTCAAGTCATCCAAAATTCTAGTTGGGAAACCACACTCTTTGTTATACTTCTCAATTGCTCACGATCCCACTTTGTTTATGAACTGGAAACTCTAATATTCACGAGAAACTGCTCTGAAATTAACCTGAACCGACAATATTGTGTATATATTCTCCGAAACTTCAAAAACATCAAAGACAATATCTGAAAGGAATTAGAAAAAGTGAAAAAAAAATTTCGTGAATCACACACAATACAGTTAATAATTGCATGAACACTGGGGGGTTGGGGGGGGTGTTCACCATACATCTACCCACTTTTGAGTATAACCAGTGTCTCTTAATACTACGACTCGTAGCAATACAATACCAAAAACTTTTATTACTGGGTAAACAGTCCCTACGTGATTTGACAGCTGACATTTATAAATCACGCTCACGTCAGGAAATGCACCAATACGGGAATAGCGGCTTTTACGTCATTGGCCAGAACGCAAGCAATTATGGCGGTCGCCGTAATTTTCGCGCGACGCCATATTTCGCGACAAAATACTCTTATTATCACATGTCTAGTCTCATAAAACTACATAAAATAACTACAATAATTTTGACATGCAAGGAGAATTAGTTCTAATGAGAGGAAGAAGTTTATATTTACTGGTGTTTCAACAATGACTACCAGGCAACTTTTAATTCACTGATTGTAGTTTTATTTTCGTTAGCAGAAAGCAAACATAAACTAAACAAAGAATTTATCTGAATAGTCTGTAATTCTTATACTTTTAATAGAGAAAGAAAGTTTCTAGGTCAGGGGATAGAGTTCGGCGAAATCTCTTAACTTTTTGTTGCACACGAAGCGTTGCGTTGGGCAGCACGATGTCGGCGGGTTACGATGATGAGAGCAGGATACGGGCAGTTCCGCTAGTTAATCTTCTCCGGCGAAACGCAAATAAAGTTCCGGCACAGCTGTATCATTAACCCCGTGGTGATTAACAAACCACAAGACGCTAGTATACGAACGCTGTTGACATGTCCTCTCTTTCAAAGCACATTACGTAGACATCGCTCGTTTTTACACTTTATGCACTGTCCGTGACGCTATCGTTCATAATTACACGTTTCGTCACATTCATATAGTGTTAGTTCATAGAATTGTTCTTGAGTGAGAAGCACACCGTAAAAAATGTCCACTCTGTTCTCGCATTTCACACTTCGACAACGTCACGATAGCCATTTATATTGCACAATTAATTAAAGTCTTCACTTTCACGACTTGATAGAATGTGATAGACAACAGTTCCACCAACCAAAACCAATAACAGCAAAGTTCATTCGCGTAAAAGCACTGTTCGTGTCGGCCACAACAAAGTATTGTTAGCGGTACTTTCACAGTCCGGTTTATTTGCTCTTAAAGTTCGCTGGCGATGGCATTACATACCGCAGTGGTAAAGAGAATTGACAATCTGATAGTTCGGTATCACTGTCCATACAATTACGTATGCTTTTCATGAAACGCAGTACTATTTTCCCGCGCACGCTTCACAGACACCATCCACCATCCTCTCTACTGCACAACAACATTTCGACTATCGATATCACTATCGCTGTCCCCTGTCTATAGATGTTATATCGTTATCGTAAATTACAGGGTGTTTCAAAAATGACCGGTATATTTGAAACGGCAGTAAAAACTAAACGAGCAGCGATAGAAATACACCGTTTGTTGCAATATGCTTGGGACAACAGTACATTTTCAGGCAGACAAACTTTCGAAATTACAGTAGTTACAATTTTCAACAACAGATGGCGCTGCAAGTGATGTGAAAGATATAGAAGACAACGCAGTCTGTGGGTGCGCCATTCTGTACGTCATCTTTCTGCTGTAAGCGTGTGCTGTTCACAACGTGCAAGTGTGCTGTAGACAACATGGTTTATTCCTTAGAACAGAGGATTTTTCTGGTGTTGGAATTCCACCGCCTAGAACACAGTGTTGTTGCAACAAGACGAAGTTTTCAACGGAGGTTTAATGTAACCAAAGGACCGAAAAGCGATACAATAAAGGATCTGTTTGAAAAATTTCAACGGACTGGGAACGTGACGGATGAACGTGCTGGAAAGGTAGGGCGACCGAGTACGGCAACCACAGAGGGCAACGCGCAGCTAGTGCAGCAGGTGATCCGACAGCGGCCTCGGGTTTCCGTTCGCCGTGTTGTAGCTGCGGTCCAAATGATGCCAACGTCCACGTATCGTCTCATGCGCCAGAGTTTACACCTCTATCCATACAAAATTCAAACGCGGCAACCCCTCAGCGCCGCTACCATTGCTGCACGAGAGACATTCGCTAACGATATAGTGCACAGCATTGATGTCGGCGATATGCATGTGGGCAGCATTTGGTTTACTGACGAAGCTTATTTTTACCTGGACGGCTTCGTCAATAAACAGAACTGGCGCATATGGGGAACCGAAAAGCCCCATGTTGCAGTCCCATCGTCCCTGCATCCTCAAAAAGTACTGGTCTTGGCCGCCATTTCTTCCAAAGGAATCATTGGCCCATTTTTCAGATCCGAAACGATTACTGCATCACGCTATCTGGACATTCTTCGTGAATTTGTGGCGGTACAAACTGCCTTAGACGACACTGCGAACACCTCGTGGTTTATGCAAGATGGTGCCCGGCCACATCGCACGGCCGACGTCTTTAATCTCCTGAATGAATATTTCGATGATCGTGTGATTGCTTTGGGCTATCCGAAACATACAGGAGGCGGCGTGGATTGGCCTCCCTATTCGCCAGACATGAACCCCTGTGACTTCTTTCTGTGGGGACTCTTGAAAGACCAGGTGTACCGCCAGAATCCAGAAACAATTGAACAGCTGAAGCAGTACATCTCATCTGCATGTGAAGCCATTCCGCCAGACACGTTGTCAAAGGTTTCGGGTAATTTCATTCAGAGACTACGCCATATTATTGCTACGCGTGGTGGATATGTGGAAAATATCGTACTATAGAGTTTCCCAGACCGCAGCGCCATCTGTTGTTGAAAATTGTAACTACTGTAATTTCGAAAGTTTGTCTGCCTGAAAATGTACTGTTGTCCCAAGCATATTGCAACAAACAGTGTATTTCTATCGCTGCTCGTTTAGTTTTTATTGCCGTTTCAAATATACCGGTCATTTTTGAAACACCCTGTACATAAACCTTTATAAATGTTATTGACTGCATTTTTCACAATTAATAATATTTCAAAAGAGAACTTTACAAACTTTACCACAGGTACAAAGCAAGAAACATATTTATCCATTGGCAAACGAAATAATCACAATTACAGCTTTACATTTTAAAAACCACAGTAGAATGTTACATAATCACAATTAGAAATACCCATATGAACAAAAGAAAAAGAATAGAAATCTAAAGAAATTCACGAAAAAAATGTTATATGCGTAATTAACAATGCCTTCACAGTACCCAGGCAGCTTTGGAAATTTTTTCGAAGTTTACGTGTGTACATAAACTTCCCCGTTTCTCTGTATGCAAAAATAATTAAGTTGAATGTCTGCAGATCCACATCAAAATAATGATATACAGGGCGTTTCCGCAAGACCGGGCAATAATTTAACAGCACATACAGGATGCTCCACTGAACAATTTAGGGTAGGGAACCTAGGGGTCGGAGAAGAGAGCTTAAGGAAATAATAGGAATAAATTTACATTAGTGCGTACTTTCTTATTTCCATTAATTAAAGTTAACTGTAAATACCATCACTGACACACTGAACATACCATTTGTACAGTATCTTACAAAATGTTCTGAAACTGACGGCTGTCAACCCCAATGCAAGCACGTCATCGGTGAAAAAATTTCTGATGCACCCTGCCACACATCCCTGTCGTGCTTCAAACCACATCACAGGCAGCTACAATTCTGTCAAATAATTCCATCTCCGTATCCAATGGAGTCCCATACACAAGTGACTGTAGATATCCCCATAGAAAATGATCAAGGGGATTCTGGGCAGGTGACCTCGCAGGCCTTCTAATAGGGTCTCCCCTTCAAATCCAGCGACCAGGAAATACAGCATTGAGATGGTTGAGGACATCCACACTGAAGTGAGGCGGTGCTCCATGGTGTTGAACGCAAATCCTCTCACGAGCAGAAAACGTTACGTTCTCCAACAACTCAGGTAGAACAGAGCCACCTTGGGGCCAAATAAAGTAAACAAAACCTGCAGCATGACTTTCTAGTAATCAGGCTCGACCGCCTTGTTTCTTTGCAGGAAATAAACAACGCACATGTAAATAAACAGCACACTGTGTGTAAACTTGCACGCATGTTAGTTGTAAATAAGCCGGAAAATAGTAATGCTAGACAAAGCGGTAGACGAGTATACTTCCATATCTCTTTAAGGGGCTCCGGAAAGGCTCAAAATCATGAAAAGTTCAATTTTTACTTTTTTGCGTTTTCTGAATCTGCAGACTATTACCTTTTAATAGATATATAATTTATTCAATTCCGAAGACTACAACATTTTTAAATTTTTCTTGAAATGTGTTCTACATGGGCGTGACCCACTGTGGCGCTGTTAAACTGCTGTCAAATGGTGTTATTATTAACGTCCGTGTTCATCAGGTACATTTTAGTGATGTGAGATAAAGTATGTGTTGTGGCTAACCTGTGATGGTTCAATATATATCGCTGGTGTGATTGTCGATTGTTTCATGTTTAATTACTCTGTCGTTATCTCGAAAATATTCGTAATTAATTCTGTTTCTTGAGTCTCTGTTTTGTTGAAGTGTAATAATGAGTAAAAGTAAAGTTATTAGAAATCCTCTGAAGGCTTTTAAGAAAGGGAGAAATGTTGGAAAGCCAAAGGTATGTGTTATTACTGTAAACAATAAAGACGATAACCAAGTGAGTGAAACTAACCTCTCAAGTACACCTGCCCATAGCAGTCAAAGTGCGAAAGAAAATACTTCACAGAAGAAGCTTGGTTCAATGAGTGAAAACTATGAATGTTTTATGGGCGAATCGGATGTGAATGAAATATTTGATATGTCGGTTCTCAAAGGAATGTTTTCAAACTGTGTAAGATGTATTAATTGTACTGAAGTTGGTCTGGAACTCTCCATAATAAAGCACGTAGGACTTGCTAGTGAAATACAACTGAAATGTGATAAGTGTTCATACATGACCACCTTTTGGAACAGTGTTGCAGTAACTGCAACTGAAGAAAATGGTAGCAAAATCTACGAACACAACAACGAGCGATGCTTGCTTTAGACAAGGAACGCCTTCGGGCTGCAGACAGGGCTGTAAAGAGTCTAGAAATACAAGCAAGAGTAAACAGGAGGAGGAACAAGAGGAAGCTGGAGGAGGCGTTTGCAGAGGATGAAGATAATCCATCCTATGGACCTGGAATGCACTAAAAAGTTAATCCAATCTTTGTCGCTCGATTCCCAAAACTTTTATTTTCTCATACTAATTACATGCTTTCTAAGGATCTTCCAAACATATTTGTTTCAAACTTTCAGTAAATGTTACACACTACCTTCTGCATAATTTAACACAGCCTTTTTCCAAAAAACTTTATATTTTTGAATATATAAATAAAAAATTGCAAAAAAATGCTGTGAATTTTCATTACAATTGAAAAAAAATCATCTTTAATAACTGAACTAAAATTTTGTAAAATCCCTGTGTTAAGTTGTAGCCCATATTCCAATAAATAATCCGTAAAAAGTTCAACTTCCTACCTCAAATACTTTGTGAGGAAAGATGTAATTTATAAGCGTTATTTTAACATTGCAAGTATAGGGCGTTCCGGAGCCCCTTAAGGTGGCTTCTACCACCCCAGCTTCCCTTCCTCAAATTTTTCAGTGAAGCATTCTTTGTGTCCTGTTACATTTTTGCACGCTCTTACGGAAACACCCTGTATATTGAAATGTGCGATTCCACTCTTCAGTATTCATTTCAAGATTTGAATGTAAGGTAAATTGTTCATTTGTGTGTCCGTATTGTCCGTAGTTGCTTTACAATATCCGAGGGTATTTTCGTTCTGTCGTTGCAACTTCAAGAAAATGCGTGTTTTTTTTCTCCAGACGCGTTTCGCTTTATTGAGGTAAAGCATCATCTGTGGTCTGAAATTAAAGATATTTACAATGTGATTTGTCTTTAAAATCGAAAAACAGTTTTTACTTACGGTATTTCCTCTTGGTTTCTCCGCTACATCGGGAAATGCCGTCTGCTAGCAAGTCTTTGATGTTTTTCTTCATGAGACACTGATACTTGTAGTCTAATTTTTAGTTGCTCAGCAGAACTATGCATTTCTTATGTTTTACACAGCTGCACAGATTGTGAAAAATATGCATTGGAATGACTGGCAGGACGTTAGAGACAAGATATAAAGAACATGTCGGAAGATTTAAATATAGTACAAACCATTCAACATTTGGAGATCATCTAAAACAAGAATATCATACACCAAGCAATATCGAAAGAGAAGTGAACATCGTAAGAATCTGTAAAGACAGACACGTCCTCTCTTTCCAAGAAAATTTCTAAATATACAAGTCATTAACACAAAATAAACAGTTGCTCAATGAGGAAATAAATATTGGAAACCAGACACCATATAAAATAACTGAAGAAATTACAGGACAAAGAAATGAGCCTTTTCAATCCTTCACCCTCTCCCAATTCCCCCCCATTTCACTTCACTTCTTGCTCCTTACCTTCTCCTCCAACTCACACTCCATCACACTACTATACACTTACGACACTCGTTATGTCTTCCTCCTCTCCCACCAAAAAAGTACCTCCCCATCACTACTTCACTTCTCATACACAATATTAAATAGAATTACATATATACAACTAACTAAAATAAAAAAGTATAGGTCGTAGATAAACCAGTGGCAATGTTATGTTGACAACACTACAAAACACAAACCACAATACACACTTAGTCGTATAAAAATTAACAGAAAACAATGGTGTGCGAAAAAGTGTTTGATTGGTCGACGTACTGCTATAGATGTGTGAAATCTTATGGGACCTAACTGCTAAGGTCATCAGTCCCTAAGCTTACACACTACTTAACCTAAATTATCCTAAGGACAAAAACACACACCCATGCCCGAAGGAGGACTCGAACCTCCGCCGGGACCAGCCGACGTACTGCTCTTGGCTACTCATAACAGATATGTCATATGGCATTTGTACATATTTGGATTTTCACAGGTTTACTCATTGCTAGCGTAAACTGCACCAATTCACACAGTCTTCAATTTCTTGTCTCAGCCAACGATAGGGCTACAAACATTTGATACGGTTTTCAAGTACATGACCATAATTTTAAGCGATGTTTAAAGGAAATATAATCGCATTTTCTTAGACTAGGTGACAATGGAGATATAAAAAAACTGGTAACTTTTGCTTACCATTACTCTTTGCTGACACGCGGTATCATACACTCCTGGAAATTGAAATAAGAACACCGTGAATTCATTGTCCCAGGAAGGGGAAACTTTATTGACACATTCCTGGGGTCAGATACATCACATGATCACACTGACAGAACCACAGGCACATAGACACAGGCAACAGAGCATGCACAATGTCGGCACTAGTACAGTGTATATCCACCTTTCGCAGCAATGCAGGCTGCTATTCTCCCATGGAGACGATCGTAGAGATGCTGGATGTAGTCCTGTGGAACGGCTTGCCATGCCATTTCCACCTGGCGCCTCAGTTGGACCAGCGTTCGTGCTGGACGTGCAGACCGCGTGAGACGACGCTTCATCCAGTCCCAAACATGCTCAATGGGGGACAGATCCGGAGATCTTGCTGGCCAGGGTAGTTGACTTACACCTTCTAGAGCACGTTGGGTGGCACGGGATACATGCGGACGTGCATTGTCCTGTTGGAACAGCAAGTTCCCTTGCCGGTCTAGGAATGGTAGAACGATGGGTTCGATGACGGTTTGGATGTACCGTGCACTATTCAGTGTCCCCTCGACGATCACCAGTGGTGTACGGCCAGTGTAGGAGATCGCTCCCCACACCATGATGCCGGGTGTTGGCCCTGTGTGCCTCGGTCGTATGCAGTCCTGATTGTGGCGCTCACCTGCACGGCGCCAAACACGCATACGACCATCATTGGCACCAAGGCAGAAGCGAATCTCATCGCTGAAGACGACACGTCTCCATTCGTCCCTCCATTCACGCCTGTCGCGACACCACTGGAGGCGGGCTGCACGATGTTGGGGCGTGAGCGGAAGAGGGCCTAACGGTGTGTGGGACCGTAGCCCAGCTTCATGGAGACGGTTGCGAATGGTCCTCGCCGATACCCCAGGAGCAACAGTGTCCCTTATTTGCTGGGAAGTGGCGGTGCGGTCCCCTACGGCACTGCGTAGGATCCTACGGTCTTGGCGTGCATCCGTGCGTCGCTGCGGTCCGGTCCCAGGTCGACGGGCACGTGCACCTTCCGCCGACCACTGGCGACAACATCGATGTACTGTGGAGACCTCACGCCCCACGTGTTGAGCAATTCGGCGGTACGTCCACCCGGCCTCCCGCATGCCCACTATACGCCCTCGCTCAAAGTCCGTCAACTGCACATACGGTTCACGTCCACGCTGTCGCGGCATGCTACCAGTGTTAAAGACTGCGATGGAGCTCCGTATGTCACGGCAAACTGGCTGACACTGACGGCGGCGGTGCACAAATGCTGCGCAGCTAGCGCCATTCGACGGCCAACACCGCGGTTCCTGGTGTGTCCGCTGTGCCGTGCGTGTGATCATTGCTTGTACAGCCCTCTCGCAGTGTCCGGAGCAAGTATGGTGGGTCTGACACACCGGTGTCAATGTGTTCTTTTTTCCATTTCCAGGAGTGTATTTTGTGGTAACTCCACAAACTTACAGGAAGTTGTTACGGAGCAGATGCATGTAACAAGACTCATTTGTGATGTAAATTCAGGAGAAACCTATTCAAAGAATTGTATATACTAACTACTGTTCCTCTGTATATTTACTTCTTAATAATGATTGTTTAAGTAACATGTCTCTTTTTGCAACTAATAGCTTAGTTCACAATTTCAATGCTGGGAATAAAAACAATCTACATAAAGACTTGAATTCGCCTACTTTGGTGCAAGAAGGGGCCTAATATTCAGTAACATATATTTTCAATGAGCAGCAAGCGTTTGTGATGTGCTTAGTGTCAGACGAAGCACAGTTTTAACAGTGCTCGAAAGACGTTTTGCTGGCCAGGTCCTGCTCCGTAGATGAATGACTTAACACAAACTGTTAGACGAATTTAGGCAACAATACCTAATAGATTACATTTTTTTATAAAATTTAGTTGCAGTAGTCAGGCAATTAGGTACTTTTGCATGTGATCGATATATTAAAAATGTATGTTTATGTTTCGTTCTGATATTATATTAATGATCACCATGCAAAGATAAGGGAAATTAGAGCTCGTACCGAGGCGTTCAGACAGTCGTTTTTCCCTCGCGCGATCCGCGAGTGGAACAGAGGGAAGGGGGGAAATGACTTCGGCGCGAATTGTGCCCTCCGCCACATACAGCTTAGTGGCTAGCGGTGTATATATGTAGATGTAGATGTAGAATTATGTAAATATTAGACATTTCAACTTAACAGCTTCGAACTAAAGATCAGCGAAACGAGTATTAGATAAAATTTCTAAAAGTGTTTGATTATGTTTTCTGACATGTTCCACAACTACGGGGATCCCTTCATCTTTGGGTCCATGAAATGCAAAATGCACCTAATCTAATGTAAACAATTGACTCACATTGAGAAATTTAAATAAAATGTGATAAATGTATTTAAACATGAAAGTCTCTGTAACCGGCTTTCGCGAGTCCTTGTTATTTCCATGTGTTATGGATATCATAGCTGCTGATCGGTACGAGGAGAGACCATCCATCGAGTTCATTGTACTGACTCGAGAAACAAGTAAACATTCCTCTAGACTTGTAGGCTATGTCATTCTCTCTCCGCGCTTCACATTCCCTTGAAGAAACCTGTCTTCTTTCCGTAGAAGCACGAATAGAAAAAAGACTGTATGTCGGCAATAGTATCGATTACTATACGAAGACTTTTCCAGATATGACGGCCGTGGAATTTCAGTTGTCAACAGTGATCAATGACGAGATATGTGGGACAAACAGGCAGTAAAAAGGAAGTTGGGGCATTTTTAAAAAATGCTATAACATGAGAGTCGCGGAATGTACAGGAGAGATGGTCGCCCTAGTCAACGACGTTTGGCAGACCGCTGTCACATCTGCGTTTAACATCTTTTTATCACTCAAAGTCCCCAGCCACTCCTTCTTTCCAGTTACTGCGAAAATTCATGACAGAAACTCCGCCATACGTGCGACGAATGTTCGATGTTGTGTGCGTGGAGGCGTCGTACAGTTTATTGTCTCCTATTTGTGTAGGAGAACGGCCTGCAGCTCTAAGTTTAGACAGATTAATGTCCGCTTCGCCCCATTGAGAAAGCGTCAGTCGGAAGCTGTGCAATGAGTTTGGTCAATACCTGGAGTACAGCCATGAGACGCGCCCCTCTATTTAGAGGCGGCTGTTGCTGTTCACGGACCACTCAGTCGGCAGCACTCGCTCCGTCAAGGTACCCATCAACACACTGCCACGCAACGAGCAGTATGTTGTTTCAGTAAATGGGTTGGTTGGGTTGTTTGGCGGAAGAGACCAAACAGCGAGGTCATCGGACATCGGATTAGGGAAGGACGGGGAAGGAAGTTGGCTGTGCCCTTTCAAAGGAACCATCCCGGCATTTGCCTGGAGCGATTTAGGGAAATCACGGAAAACCTACATCAGGATGGCCGGACGCGGGACTGAACCGTCGTTCTCCCGAATGCGAGTCCAGTGTGCTAACCACTGCGCCACCTCGCTCGGTGTGTTTCAGTAAATGACGACTTCCAGTGCAGTCAGAGATAGCAAAGTGAGTCCAGACAGTAGCATTTTTCGTGGATAAGCTATCGTCAGTCGTTCCGCCATTGCGTATCTCGTGCATCCGGAATGAAAATTTGTGGTCGGATTTCCTGCTTTTGGCAATCAGACGCCTTACCATTAGGCTAAGTACGTCAGTTGGCGTGGCATAAACTTTCAATGTAGAGATGGGCAAACTGAAACACTTAACTGTTTCGAAACAAATGAAACAGTACAATGTAATGTTTCGATACGCTGTTTCGAAACAGTGAAACAGTTTGTGTTTAGTAATCTAATAAACCTACACATTTTATCATCTCGAATGTCTACTGTATAAGTATGTCCACATAAACATAAATGAGGTGCGAGAGCGCTAATCATATCGCAGAAAGTGTGAAACTATCACTTGGGCGTCTTGGCAGTTTCGTATTTCCTGCAGCAAATGCGCTGCTTTCGTGTGGTGTGACTTTCATACTTTTCAATTGGCTGAGGACAGTCATAGCTGAAGGCAGAAGAACCACCACGAACGGAACTGGAGGTGGGAGCAAACTGCAGAAACAACGGATATGCTACTGGGATTCCCACATTCCGTTAGTATGGGTAATATACCCATCCTGCTAATTTCCATGCACACAAAGGGTATCGAATAAATCACAAAATATAACAGAAAAAAAATTTGTCTTTCATGGTGTTTCGAACCCAGCCCTTCCCGTTCACCACTACACTATCAGTGATATGTCAAACAGATTGCTTGCAATTATACCTACATCAGATTTATGTATATGTCTAATAACTGTCACTCTACGCCTTTTTTTATTCAGAATGTTGTAGGCTTACTTGCGTTTCTTAATACGATTACTGTACATGAAAAGAGAAGCGTATGTTATAAAAAAAGTGTAATTTAATCGAATGATTTTCACATATTTATTATTTTGAATATGAGTAGTATGCGTTGTTTTATTGTTTGGGTAGTGTTTATAAAGCAGATGTTACGCCATTTCGTAATAGGACAGTCAGCTAGAAACGAAGCTTTATTTTCGGATATATTAAGCTTCATTCTATTGCTTGTCAAAAATATTTCGCCACTCTTGAAAGTGTTTCATTAAGTGTTATGTTGTGTTTCAGTATCTGTGCCGAGCCCGAATCTCGTACGACACAGAGCGGAATGAAACATCACTGTTTCGATACAATTAGTCCATTCCAAGCGCAGATGGGACCGCTACGGTCGCAGGTTCGAATCCTGCCTCGGGCATGGATGTTTGTGATGTCCTTAGGTTAGTTAGGTTTAACTAGTTCTAAGTTCTAGGGGACTAATGACCTCAGCAGTTGAGTCCCATAGTGCTCAGAGCCATTTGAACCATTTGAACCAAGCGCAGATGGACTGAAACAGCCTTATTTTGAAACAACGATACAGTTCATGTGTCTGGCTCGAGATCGAATCTGGTGCGGTTATCCGAGACAGGGGCGGAATGAAACACTACTGTTTCGAAACAGTGAACCACAGCCGTTCCAAAACACTGAAACAGGTCCGCGTATCGATACACTGTATCGAAACATAGAAACAGTGGCCAAGTCTATTTCAATGTATAAGAATACCTACCAGTTGTACCGGAGACAGACATTCGCTGAGCGTTATCGTGTTGGCAATGCGACTCTTACAACTCAAGCGCGCGGAAGTTTCTCTAGTCAGCTGAGAACGGGAAATCGAGTGTGGAAGAGTGAGCCAGTACGTCACGTTGTGAGGAGAGATAGGCATAATACCAAGTATAAGAAAGTCATATTGAATACTGTGAATATTAAAAGTGAAATAAATATCCACGGGAAGTGAGAAGAATAGCAGGTAGAAGATTATTTAAGAATTTAGTGCAGAGGTATCATAAGAAGTCATTGAGAAACAGCGTTCACATTTAAGTGGCTCACGTGTTTGTGATTAATAATCGCGTGTGCGTGATGAGAAGCGGTCATTGTGCTGTAAGAGGTTTCAACTGTAACAATCGTCTTTTGTATTATTTATTTCTACATTGTTTGCAATTCGCCAGCACGTCTCAAAGACTATTCACTGTTTTCGTCTGCTAGGGAACTCACATCTCCAGTTGTATAGTCGAGCGTATCTTCAAAAAAATGGTTCAAATGGCTCTGAGCACTATGGGACTTAACTGCTGAGGTCATCAGTCCCCTAGAACTTAGAACTACTTAAACCTAACTAATCTAAGGACATCAAACACATCCATGCCCGAGGCAGGTTTCGAATCTGCGACCGTAGCGGTCGCGCGGTTCCAGACTGTAGCGCCTAGAACCGCTCGGCCACTCCGACCGGCTCAACTTACAACATGATAACTTACATTGCGTGGGCGAGGGCCACTTGTTAACTATTGTCGGGCCCGTGTGTGGCATCGCCGTTATATGTAAAATGGAGTAAGTTGGTTGTGTGAAGTTAACGTAAACAGTCTGGTCAGATGCATTCTAACACATGGCTCTGAGCACTATGGGACTTAACATCTATGGTCATCAGTCCCCTAGAACTTAGAACTACTTAAACCTAACTAACCTAAGGACATCACACAACACCCAGTCATCACGAGGCAGAGAGAAAATCCCTGACCCCGCCGGGAATCGAACCCGGGAACCCGGGCGTGGGAAGCGAGAACGCTACATGCATTCTAAGATCAAACAGCAAGATATAGCATTTCTTGTTGATAGAGTCAGAGCCCTGGCGTTACGCTCTTGCGTTGAAACTACTTCATGAAATCTTATATAAAGCTATGTGATACAGAAAACACAAATATCACTAAACGATGGCATATATCCGCCACTTTTTCGGGCGTTCACACATAAAAGTCTAAAAAACATACGCAGTTACAAAACTAATTTTAAAGGGACATAATAAATAAAATTACAAGTTATAAATGGCACATAAATCCGTAAAACACATGTTATGTAGATAACAGGTTATTAATAGCATTAAAACTTACCTATGATAACGTTATTAAACATAACATTTATTTGTGGTGGCACAGTTCCTCTTACATTTACGACTATTTGAGTGCACTGTGCAGAGAGGAAGGTGTTTACAAGATACAGCTCCATTTACAAAGCCCAAATTTGCTACATATACGTATTTTGTGCATCAAACTTTTTGTGCATCAAACTCTTTTGTACATATAACAAGGAATCACGGAGTAAAAATACATTGAATATAGGGATTTTTGTGCTGTTGCTGCCACTGTTGAATGATCCGCCGGGTTAAGGCGGAATGACATATTTCTCCATCAGACTTCACAAGGGTTTAAATGTGCTTCGTATCAAAGACCATTGGATTCTATGTACTTCTAGTAGCTACTAGAATATTTCAGTGCTTTCTAATTATACTAATGAAACTGACTACAATGCGAATGTTTGTTTTGTTTCTAGAGCTGATCATACAAAAATTATGCACCTTTCGTAAATGTTTGCACAAAACTTACTGCTTCACGAAAACAATGCAGAATAGTATACGTTTACAGATATTAAACTGTTGTAGACTTTTGGCTGCGATTTTCATTACGAATTAAATATGTTTCTCGATAAGTATCGGCGGTTTCATTTCAGATATTTAAGTTTCTGAGATAGACTAATTGGTCAAATTTGAAGCGCAATTAATTACCCGCAGTTAAGCATCTCGGATAACAGTTTTAGATAATGACAAACGAGTTGCAATAAACGATTTACATAAATCTCAGATTAGAATGACATTAATTACGACTTGAAATCTTCTTCGGCAAGATGACTATCGTGGTATATTAAAACCGAAACACGACAGCTAACTTAACTGATGGATAGCTGGAGTGTCAGATGCCAATACGTCATTCATATAAACGAAGTGTGAGGTCGTTATTGGGACGGAAGAGTGTGTAACTGCAGAACAAATCTACGACCACCTGCTGGAAGGAGGAACGAATTACACACCCACAAAACAACGAGAGTGGTACTACGTTTTACAGGGCTCAAGCGCAGTATTTCTACATCTACATCTACATGGTTACTCTGCAATTCACACTTAAGTGCCTGGCAGAGGGTACATCGCACCATTTTCATACTACTTCTCTACCATTCCACTCTTGAATGGCGAGTGGGAAAAAGGAACACCTAAATCTTTCCGTTCGAGCTTTGATTTCTCTTATTTTATTATGATGATCTTCTCTCCCAACGTAGGTGGGTGTCAACAAAATATTTACGCATTCGGAAGAGAAAATTGGTGATTGAAATTTCGTAAATAGATCTCGCCGCTAAGAAAACCGCCTTTTTTCAGTGACTGCCACCCCAAGTCGCCTATCGTATCAGTGACTCCTTTACCGCTATTGCGCGATAACACGAAACGAGCTGCCCTTCTTTGCACTTTTTCGATGTCCTCCGTCAATCCTACCTGGTAAAGATCCCACACCGCGCAGCAATATTCCAGCAGAGGACGGACAAGTGTAATGTAGGCTGTCTCTTTAGTGGGTTTGTCGCATCTTCTAAGTGTTCTACCAACAAAGCGCAGTATTTTTTTTGCCATCCGCACAACATTATCTATGTCGTCTTTCCAGCTTAAGTTGCTGATAATTTTAATTCCTAGGTATGAGTCGAGAGACATGGAAGGGAAGCAGTGGTTGGGAAGGGAGTGAGACAGGGTTGTAGCCTCTCCCCGATGTTATTCAATCTGTATATTGAGCAAGCAGTAAAGGAAACAAAAGAAAAATGCGGAGTAAGAATTAACATCCATGAAGAAGAAATAAAAACTTCGAGGTTCGCCGATGACATTGTAATTCTGTCAGAGACAGCAAAGGACTTGGAAGAGCGGTTGAACGGAATGGACAGTGTCTTGAAAGGAGGATATAAGATGAACATCAACAAAAGCAAAACGAGGATAATGGAATGTAGTCGAATTAAGTCGGGTAATGCTGAGGGAATTAGATTAGGAAATGAGACACTTAAAGTAGTAAAGAAGTTTTGCTACTTGGGGACAAAATAACTGATGATGGTCGAAGTAGACAGGATATGAAATGTAGACTGGCAATGGCAAGGAAAGCGTTTCTGAAGAAGAGAAATATGTTGACCTCGAGCATAGATTTAAGTGTCAGGAAGTCATTTCTGAAAGTATTTGTATGGAGTGTAGCCATGTACGGAAGTGAAACATGGACGATAAATAGTTTGGACAAGAAGAGGATAGAAGCTTTCGCAATGTGGTGTTACAGAAGAATGCTGAAGATTAGATGGGTAGATCACGTAACTAATGAGGAGGTATTGAATAGGATTGGAGAGAAGAGAAATTTGTGGCACAACTTGACTAGAAGAAGGGATCGGTTGGTAGGACATATTCTGAGGCATCAAGGGATCAGCAATTTAGTGTTGGATGGCAGTGTGGAGGGTAAAAATCGTAGAGGGAGACCAAGAGATGAATACACTAAACAGATTCAGAAGGATGTAGGCTGCAGTAAGTACTGGGAGATGAAGAAGCTTGCACAGGATAGAGTGGCATGGAGAGTTGCATCAAACCAGTCTCAGGACTGAAGACCACAACAAGAACAGGTATTTAGTCGAATTGACAGCCCTTAGACTTGTGCGATTTATCATATACCCAAAATTTATCGGATTCTATTAGCACCCATGTGGATGACCTCGCACTTTTCTTTGTTTAGTGCTTTTAGTGCCAATTGCCACTTTTCGCAAAATACAGAAATTCTCTCTAGATCATTTTGTAATTGGAATTGATCGGCTGATGATTTTACTAGACGGTAAATTACAGCGTCATTTGCAAACATTCTAAGGGGGCTGCTCAGATTATCACCTAGATCATTTATATAAATCAGGAACAGCAGAGGGCCTATGACACTACCTTGCGGAACGCCAGATATCACTTCTGTTCTGCTCGATGATAAACCGCCTATCACTACGAACTGTGATCTCACTGAGAGGAAATCACGAATCCAGTCACACAACTGAGACGATACTCCATATGCACGCAATTTGGTTAATAGTCGCTTGTGAGGAACGTTATCAAAAGCCTTCTGGAAATCTAGGAATATGGAATCGATCTGAGATCCCTTGTCGACAGCACTCATTACTTCATGGGAATAAAGAGCTAGCTGTGTTGCACAAGAACGATATTTTATGAATCCGTGTTGGTTATGTATCAATAAGTCATTTTCTTCAAGGTGATTCATAATGGCCGGCCACGGTGGTCGTGCGGTTCTAGGCGCTCCAGTCCGGAGCCGCGCTGCTGCTACGGTCGCAGGTTCGAATCCTGCCTCGGGCATGGATGTGTGTGATGTCCTTAGGTTAGTTAGGTTTAATTAGTTCTACGTTCTAGGGGACTGATGACCACAGCAGTTGAGTCCCATAGTGCTCCGAGCCATTTGAACCATTTGATTCATAATGTTCGAGTACAGTGTATGTTACAAAATGCTACTAAACATTGAGGTCAGTGATATGGCTCTGTAATTCAGTGGATTGCTCCTATTTCCTTTCCTGAATATTGGTGTGACCTGTGCTACTTTCCAGTCTTTAGGAACAGACCTTTCGTCAAGTGAGCGGTTGTATATGATTGTTAAGAAAGGCGCTATTGTGTCTGCATACTCTGAAAGGAACCTGATTGGTATACCATCTGGACCGGAAGACTTGCCTTTCTTAAGTGATTTGAGTTGTTTCGCAACATCTAATATATCTTCTTTTATGTCACGGATGCTAACAGGTTTTGTGGTTTCGAATTCTGGAATATTTACTTCGTCTTCTTTCGTGAAGGAATTACGGAAAACTGTGTTTAGTAACTCCGCTTTAGTGGCGCCATCATCGGTAACATTTCCATCACTATCGCGCAGTGACGGTATTGACTGTTTTTTGACACTGGTGTACTTTACATAAGACCAGAATGTCTTTGGGTTTTCTACGATATTTTGAGACCACATTTCATTGCGGAAAAACTATTAAAAACATCTCGCATTGATGTACACACTAAATTTCGAGCTTCCGTCATTTTGTTGAAACTTGCTATACACTTTGAACATTTTCTCCTGAATAATCCTACAGATTGATCTTGTGGAAAAGTAATATTGCCCTCTGTTGAACACTAAATGTCCTGCAGAATATTACTTGATTTTAGCTTTGATTATGGTACCACAGGTGGTGTGCATCAAATATGCTCCTAAATGACGTTTTTACAATTCACTTGTCATAGCAACCTGATTTGTAAATAGCATATACGAGGGCAGTTCAATAAGTAATGCAACACATTTTTTTTCTCGGCCAATTTTGGTTGAAAAAACCGGAAATTTCTTGTGGAATATTTTCAAACATTCCCGCTTTGTCTCGTATAGTTTCATTGACTTCCGACAGGTGGCAGCGCTGTACGGAGCTGTTAAAATGGCGTCTGTAACGGATGTGCGTTGCAAACAACGGGCAGTGATCGAGTTTCTTTTGGCGGAAAACCAGGGCATCTCAGATATTCATAGGCGCTTGCAGAATGTCTACGGTGATCTGGCAGTGGACAAAAGCACGGTGAGTCGTTGGGCAAAGCGTGTGTCATCATCGCCGCAAGGTCAAGCAAGACTGTCTGATCTCCCGGGTGCGGGCCGGCCGTGCACAGCTGTGACTCCTGCAATGGCGGAGCGTGCGAACACACTCGTTCGAGATGATCGGCGGATCACCATCAAACAACTCAGTGCTCAACTTGACATCTCTGTTGGTAGTGGTGTCACAATTGTTCACCAGTTGGGATATTCAAAGGTTTGTTCCCGCTGGGTCCCTCGTTGTCTAACCGAACACCATAAAGAGCAAAGGAGAACCATCTGTGCGGAATTGCTTGCTCGTCATGTGACTGAGGGTGACAAATTCTTGTCAAAGATTGTAACAGGCGATGAAACATGGGTTCATCACTTGGAACCTGAAACAAAACGGCAATCAATGGAGTGGCGCCACACCCACTCCCCTACCAAGAAAAAGTTTAAAGCCATATCCTCAGCCGGTAAAGTCATGGTTACAGTCTTCTGGGACGCTGAAGGGGTTATTCTGTTCGATGTCCTCCCCATGGTCAAACGATCAACTCTGAAGTGTATTGTGCTACTCTTCAGAAATTGAAGAAACGACTTCAGCGTGTTCGTAGGCACAAAAATCAGAACGAACTTCTCCTTCTTCATGACAACGCAAGACCTCACACAAGTCTTCGCACGCGAGAGGAGCTCACAAAACTTCAGTGGACTGTTCTTCCTCATGCACCCTACAGCCCCGATCTCGCACCGTCGGATTTCCATATGTTTGGCCCAATGAAGGACGCAATCCGTGGGACGCACTACGCGGATGATGAAGAAGTTATTGATGCAGTACGACGTTGGCTCCGACATCGACATCGACCAGTGGAATGGTACCGTGCAGGCATACAGGCCCTCATTTCAAGGTGGCGTAAGGCCGTAGCATTGAATGGAGATTACGTTGAAAAGTAGTGTTGTGTAGCTAAAAGATTGGGGAATAACCTGGTGTATTTCAATGCTGAATAAAACAACCCCTGTTTCAGAAAAAAATGTGTTGCATTACTTATTGAACTGCCCTCGTATTTGCGTCACAACGGAAAAAAGTTTTGATTCACAAGTCACTACCGTATTACGCCCTCCTCCAAATTTGTTCAGGTGGCTTTACAACACAACAATCTGCGTATGTGTACTAATACCACAACGTAGGTTAATTTTTGATACGTTCAGCATTCACGATATTGCTCATGATTCACTCTCCTTCTCCTTCTCTTCTCTCTTTCCGTTTCTCTCTGTCATCAAGCGAGAAGTTAAAGTGGATTCACCTTTATGTCGTCCATGATGCAACCAGGCGCCGTAACACTGTTTCAAAGCCGAGTTCCCACAGGAAGTGTCGTCATACCTTTCACAGTAGGACATTCGGCTCACACCCACTCACAAATGCTACATCCTGCAGTGATGTCGCAGAATGGCACGTTGAATTGCAGCATAATGAATTGAGATTGCCTGTAGCAGTGAATTCACGCACAGTTAAATTAATCATTTGGAGGCAATCGTGTGAATAAGACATACCAGCTTAACCATTTTCATAACTTCAGGTAGTAGGACCAACACATCTCGAACATTGCGTAGAATTGGTGAAATACGTACTTGCTCAGAATAGCAACTATTCTACATTAGTCACAGGTGCGATGATGAAGCTTATTTTACGGATGCTAGTTATTTTAGGAGGCATTTTAGTCAAACATTAAAATACACGACTTCGGGGGACGCTGGTTAGGGCGAGCAGGCTCTTTTGGGTGGCTAACGCATATTCCTGATTTACGCCCTTTACCCTTTCGCTTTGGGGTCATGTCAGGAGTGTGGCGTACATCATTCCGATTGCCACAACAGCAGACTTAATATTCCGGATCAACTATCCGTTTCATGACGTGAAACCGAAAACTTGCCATGTGTAACGCCGGAAATGCAAATGCATATCCTCCTATTTCCATCTATTGTACTATAATTTTTTTTCCTTGGTTTGCTACCTCAAGATATGACATTTCTGTCTCTTTATATATTGTAATTGTTTTACTGTTTGTATATATATATATATATATATATATATATATATATATATATATATATATATATATATATATATATATGCATTTATGTTGGTCTGTTTTGTGAATATTATTTGTATTTATACGCTGGGTCTGGCCTATGGAAAACTATGCTGTCGAACGAATACATCGATAGGTCGTGTGGAGAACCAAAGTGTTTAGGATCTTTGGTAGTGTTAACTCTGCCGCGTGGAGCGCGGGCAGAGCATGGGAGAGTCTGGCTGGAGTAGCGAGTGGAGCAGGTGTGTTGTGTGAAGCTTCCGCGAGTTGCCACGCTTTCGGGGTTTGGCAGCATGTAATTGCGCTCGACTTGCGATGATGGTTTCTGACATGGTGTCGCGGACGGGAAGCATTAGCTGGCGCACATCAAGAGCCCGTTTCGTCTGGTGACAGTGTCGAGAAGAAGGCGCGCCAACATCCAGCTTCTGCAACAGCGACGGCCGACAAAGAGTGACTGTCGCCACCTCCTCGATCGACGGCTTCAAACCTTCAATCAACCAACAAGGAAGACTGGAAGCACGTAAAGTTTTAGAACTGTATGGCAGACCTCAGCTTTTCAAACTTTTAAAATTGTTGCATCACAAAATTACAGCTACTTAGCATGAACCTTTGTTGCTCATTGTCCCAATTGCATTACCAAGCAGGGTCCCTTCCTTTTCCGGAATGAACCCGAGTGTCGTTCAAATTCAGACGCCAGCATTAAAATACAATCATTCCATTTCACTACTTTAATTTCAAAGTTCAGTTAAAGTATTCATAGCTGGCTACAATTCTTAGATTACAAAAGCACAAATTAAGAGTGCTAGTTTTGTTACCATATTTTAGCTTACCTGTGACTGCAGCTCAGCTTGGTACGTACTAAATTTTACCAATGTTAATTGTTCAGAATCATTTAATTCAAGTTCAAAGTTAAATCTCTTATTTCTAAATTGCGTAGATTCAAGTAGCTTTTGAAATGATTGTTGAGGTAGTGCAAGACTAACCGTATTTTACTGAATTTCGATGTGCTTGAGAAAGAAAGCTCACTATTAATTTCAGTCACTAAATTAACTTTCAATTTTCCGGTTTTATTAATTCTTTTGCTAAATTAAGTCAGAGTGTAGCGAAATTTATTACTTCTGACAAACTGTCAGTTTTCACACTACACGTGTCAACCTCCAGTTGCCACGCTTCTAGTGCTAATTATATGTGTAATAACCTTTCTTGTTCAGTTACTATAGTAATTGTCCATAGGACTGGCGACCGTAATTTTCCCCAAATATCTAATTACCGCTAGTTAATTGTTAACGTAACGGCCGCACATTTACTTCCTTTATTAACTTTACCCCTTTTCAAAATTAATTTCCACCAGTTTCATTTGTATTTTTCCTTTCATTTAGATGTAACCCTTTCCTCCCTCTTTACCGACAGATTAACTTCGGTGACGATTGCTATTCCCAAATTTCCATTAGGTACACGCGGTTTAATATTTTCACTGTCATTAAGGTCGATAAGTGAGGGGGAGGTTACACATGCTTGGCAGAGTGGAACTGTCATTGCTGTGAAGGTATCAGGTATGTAATGGCGCTCCAGGCAGACTGAATATCCGTTGCAAATTTATTCAAACAAGCGTGTACTAAAATGTAATACGTTCACAGTTGTTAATCATACCACCAGTGTAGTTTGGAGCCCACCTGGAATCTCTCTCCACCTTTTGACGTTGCCAGCGGTGTTCGTCAGAGCCGTCGCCCATCCCCTGTAAGGACGAGAGGTGGATCGTTCGCGAACGAAAGAGTCCAAAGGGGCTTTTCACTGAATTGAACGAAAAGACCGAGGCGCCTCCTGAGACTTAAGGTTCCTCTTAGTTTTCAAGTTTGGCTTCTTGTGGTGTACCCTAGTTTGGTTTCTTTGCACAAAAAATTAATTGTGCAAAATTTCGGATCAGTACGAAAAGTGGAAGTGGTGCCTCTCCATTTCAAAAATCGTGGAATGGCGTAAAATCGTATTTACTTTTTATCTCGAAAATATTGTTCAGAAGTAGCTTTATAACAAAATAATTTTTGTGATTTCAACTTAACTATTACTGTATTTGTGCATTAACTTCAGTAATACAACCTATAAAGCTACAATTTACTAACCGTGTCAGGCAAATACGATGTGAAAATCACATTTTATTTTAAGCATACTTATTCTTCGATAAAATTTCTTTGCTCTGGAACCTTGAGGGAATACTCAGATAAAACCTAAAATATATATACTGTAGCTTCTGTTCCTCGTTGTTTGTTGTAAATCATTTGTTACTGTTTTCCATGAGCTTGGCGCCTGTCTGAGCCGGATGATTTGCAACGTTTAGTTCAACAACTAGATGCAGGCCGTTAGTGACATCTTAATTTTCATGTCACCGTGAAGAATCTGTCTTAAGGAACTCATCATTCAACTTGAATCTGTTTAAACATGCCCTGTTATGTCACATAAGTCATAATGTTTGGGGTTTAATCGATACCTACTTGAATCCTTAAGTATTTACTTCTGTTGGTTCTGCTTAATGATTCAGTCTAGTGACAGTTTTCATTTTTAATTTAGAAGATTAAGGCGAGAGAACAGGAGACAGGAACCATAAACGATTTTTCAATTTCTCTAATGCCACAAGCCGCGTAACACTTTTTACGACCCTATACAGGGTGGTCAATTGATCGTGACCGGGCCAAATATCTCACGAAATAAGCGTCAAACGAAAAAACTACAAAGAACGAAACTTGTCTAGCTTGAAGGGGGAAACCAGATGGCGCTATGGTTGACCCGCTAGATAGCCCTTGCCATAGGTCAAACGGATATCAACTGCGTTTTTTTAAATAGGAACCCCCATTTTTTATTACATATTCGTTTAGTACGTAAAGAAATATGAATGTTTTAGTTGTACCATTTTTTCCGCTTTGTGATAGATGGCGCTGTAATAGTCACAAACGTATAAGTACGTGCTATCACGTAACATTCCGCCAGTGCGGACGGTATTTGCTTTGTGATACATTACCCGTGTTAAAATAGACCGTTTACCAATTGCGGAAAAGGTCGATATCGTGTTGATGTATGGCTATTGTGATCAAAATGCCCAACGGGCGTGTGCTATGTATGTTGCTCGGTATCCTGGACGACATCATCCAAGTGTCCGGACCGTTCGCCGGATAGTTACGTTATTTAAGGAAACAGGAAGTGTTCAGCCACATGTGAAAAGTCAACCACGACCTGCAGCAAATGATGATGCCCAAGTAGGTGTTTTAGCTGCTGTCGCAGCTAATCCGCACATCACTAGCAGACAATCGGGAATCTCAAAAACGTCGGTGTTGACAATGCTACATCAACATCGATTGCACCTGTACCATATTTCTACGCACCAGGAATTGCATGGCGACGACTTTCAACGTCGTGTACAGTTCTGCCACTGGGCACAAGAGAAGTTAAGGGACGATGACAGATTTTTTTGCACGCGTTCTATTTAGCGACGAAGCGCCATTCACCAACAGCGGTAACGTAAACAGGCATAATATGCACTATTGGCCAACGGAAAATCCACGATGGCTGCGACAAGTGGAACATCAGCGACCTTGGAGGGTTAATGTATGGTGCGGCATTATGGGAGGAAGGATAATTGGCCCCCATTTTATCGATGGCAATCTAAATGGTGCAATGTATGCTGATTTCCTACGTAATGTTCTACCGATGTTACTACAAGATGTTTCAGTGCATGACAGAATGGCGATGTACTTCCAACATGACGGATGTCCGGCACATAGCTCGCGTGCGGTTGAAGCGGTATTGAATAGCATATTTCATGACAGCTGGATTGGTCGTCGAAGCAGCATACCATGGCCCGCACGTTCACCGGATCTGACGTCCCCGGATTTCTTTCTGTGGGGAAAGTTGAAGGATGTTTGCTATCGTGATCCACCGACAACGCCTGTCAACATGCGTCAGCGCACTGTCAATGCATGTGCGAACGTTACGGAAGGCGAACTACTCGCTGTTGAGAGGAATGTCGTTACACGTACTGCCAAATGCATTGAGGTCGACGGACATCATTTTGAGCATTAATTTTATTAATGTGGTACTTAGAGGTAATCATGTTATGACAGCATGCGTTCTCAGAAATGATAAGTTGACAAAGGTACATGTATCACATTGGAACAACCGAAATAAAATGTTCAAACGTACCTACGTCCTGTATTTTAATTTAAGAAACCTGCCTGTTACCAACTGTTGGTCTAAAATTGTGAGCCGTATGTTTGTGCTATTACAGCGCCATCTATCACAAAGCGAAAAAAGTGGTCCAACTAAAACATTCATATTTCCTTACGTACTACACGAATATGTAATAAAAATGGGGGTTCCTATTTTTAAAAAACGCAGTTGATATCCATTTGAGCTATGGCAGCGCCATCTAGCGGGCCAACCATAGCGCCATCTGGTTTCCCCCTTCAAGCTAGACACAACGTAGTGTGTAGTTTTTGTAGTTTTTCTTTTGACGCTTATTTCGTGAGGTATTTGACCCGGTCACGATCAATGGACCACCCTGTATATTTGAAACAATCCTGAAATCCAAATATGGATCTCTGGCTTCTGTAGCGGCACATTATTATGTTTCGACGCACGTACCGGCAAGGAAAATACGAATAGAACAAAATGCAGTTTGTTCTCGTGGTCGTAATACAATTTGATAAGGCAACATAAACGTTTTCGATACATATACGTTTTCACCATCCACCTTGCATAATGGATCCCCTTGGAGTACGAAAAGATAGTCCATGAGATGGTTCTTGTTCGAGATAGTTCGCAGTTTTTTAAAAAAATATCGCAATCTATCAATATAATCATTTCATGCGTGTTATACCTGCAAAGTATGTATGAGAGATATTTTTCCAAAATGTTTCTAATTAAAACACACACATCTCTAAAAGTGGTCATATTTTATGGTGTTGTGAAAGAAAGTAATGATGGAACTAAAAAGCCACTCAGCGCGAGTTTCATGGATAGTTCCTGCTCTTTTCCGTAGTAAGTTAAACGATCGAAATATGAGTAAAATTATGAGCATGAACTAGTGAACTTTAATTGCCTCTTATTTTGAAATACATTTGTGTAACATTTCTATTTTAAGTACATTAATACGTATTTAGTAAATTGTTGAATTTCGTATTCGTTTCACTCTCGTCTGTTAATGGCTGCCTGCGACCGCTCAGAAGTTCTTTTTCTCTAAGAAATGATGGCTGATGGCATATCGTGGCGCCCCTTTCAGCTTGTGACTGATCAAAAAGTTATTACCTTTTTCGACTGCAGAGATCTTCAAAGTCATGATCTATGCTATGTCCCGATGGTTTTCGGAAAAAAAGAGCGTTGTTGCATTTCGCTTGAGGAGTTTCGACGATCTCCGAGCATATTTATGTAGTTGGCCCCGTTTCTTATACAATGCTTCTAATTTCAGTACGCAATTTCTTTGCTCTTGTGTCGGAAGTCGTGATTTTGTAAACCCTCACTTCACACGCAGATAGTATGACACTTTGATGTGTACCTAATTTACACACCCACACATTGTTAAAGAAAACTATTATTGTTGAATTGATAGATGACGTTTAACTTTCAGCTGTTTCACGCTAGTAAAGCAGACGCGACTATATAGTGCCTATTATTTTCTATAAACTAACGGAAAACGAAGACACTGGTACTTGCTACGATCACGAGCTTACCTCGAAAGTGAATGACGGCTGCGATGGTCAGTGCTGGGTCGTAAGCAAGTTCCATAATCCGTAATTTCCGTTCAGCCTGCTCTGGCCTCCCCTTTACTGTCTTTCGTTCACTAGCCCGTCGTGTCAGCCGATAAACTTGATACTTTCTAAAGATGCACTCTGCTAAGCAAATCGAAGTAAACAACCTGTCTATGTAATCTGTCGTGCAGAAGTAATAGTTGTAGGTATTCGATATTTTTTATGGAAATTTATCTAAAATCCATGTAGCGTGCATAATTAGATAAAAAAGAGCGGTGAACGAATTAAAATGAACGTCTTCAACTTTTGTAGTCCTGTCTTCCTCAGTTACGTGTAATATTACGGTATATTGATAATCTTTACTTATGGACCGTCTGACAGCAACTGAATAAAACACATTTTTAGTGCCATACGCGTTTCGCCTTTATTTTCTGTAAGGCATCATCAGTGGCCTGGAATATGTACATATGTTTGCTATTTAATTTACATTTTGGTCACTGTACCTATAGGTTATAAACAGTTCTGGTGGTTGGTATTGGTTGGTATTTTCTATTAAGTAGTAATATTTTGAACTGTACTTACAGGTTGCGTGGACGATTGCCTACATATTACGCTCCTGCTGCATTCTTGGTGTTGTTCTGCTTCTTATGAATGCCAATTCGCGGTTTTTCCCCACATTCCACAGCACTATCAACTGAACACTTCTTTCGATGCAAAAAAAAAAAAGAGTTATATGACAATTTCCCGCGCAGTACAACATCTGACCACTTTCACTTGCAAAGGTCCCACAAAACGATATGTACTACTCGACCAGTCCTCCAATTCAAGACGCACAATGGGGCTGCTTTCGTCTTCTGTCTGACGGCATGTCGCAGGTATACGTGGCCTCTCCGACTCCTTCACAGTGATATCTGAAAGTCTGACGCTGTCGACACTCCTTATAATCCCTACCAGGTTTGATACCAACGTTAAACAAGAGCAACACTAACGCATTCAGGTGGCTGTTCTATGTTTCACAGAGCACTGCAGCTCTAATCATTTATGTACAAGGTGTACAACTTTGCTTCCGCCGTTTGCCGATATGTGGCGACAGTGGTAAGTAGCGGTCGAAAGAAAAGGATCGCAATTAGCTTGGACCTCGGTCAACATAACCTCATTCAGACATTAGTTGATTTGTGTCTGCATCATAAAGTTGTTCTTGATTGAAATTGTCAGTTTACGAGCCTAATTCTCGTCATTTGCGAGAGGTGTTACTGTTTTGTTTCAGTATGAAGAAAACAGCGGCTGAGTCTCGTCGAACGCTCTCAAGTACGTATGGTGGTTGCTGTTGTGGTCTTCAGTCCTGAGACTGGTTTGATGCAGCTCTCCATGCTACTCTATCCTGTGCGAGCTTCTCCATCTCCCAGTACCTACTGCAACCTACATCCTTCTGAATCTGCTTAGTGTAGCACCACATTTCGAAAGCTTCTATTCTCTTCTTGTCCAAACTATTTATCGTCCATGTTTCACTTCCATACATGGCTACACTCCATACAAATACTTTCAGAAACGACTTCCTGACACTTAAATCTATACTCGATGTTAACAAATTTCTCTTCTTCAGAAACGCTTTCCTTGCCATTGCCAGTCTACATTTTATATCCTCTCTACTTCGACCATCATCAGTTATTTTGCTCCCCAAATAGCAAAACTCCTTAACTCCTTTACTACTTTAAGTGTCTCATTTCCTAATCTAATTCCCTCAGCATCACCCGACTTCATTCGACTACATTCCATTATCCTCGTTTTGCTTTTGTTGATGTTCGTCTTATGTCCTCCTTTCAAGACGCTATCCATTCCGTTCAACTGCTCTTCCAAGTCCTTTGCTGTCTCTGACAGAATTACAATGTCATCGGCGAACCTCAAAGTTTTTATTTCTTCTCCATGGATTTTAATACCTACTCCGAATTTTTCTTTTGTTTCCTTTACTGCTTGCTCAATATACAGATTGAATAACATCGGGGAGAGGCTACAACCCTGTCTCACTCCCTTCCCAACAACTGTTTCCCTTTCATGTCCCTCGACTCTTATAACTGCCATCTGGTTTCTGTACAAATTGTAAATAGCCTTTCGCTCCCTGTATTTTACCCCTGCCACCTTCAGAATTTGAAAGAGAGTATTCCAGACAACATTGTCAAAAGCTTTCTCTAAGTCTACAAATGCTAGAAACGTAGGTTTGCCTTTCCTTAATCTTTCTTCTAAGATAAGTCGTAAGGTCAGTATTCACTGACGTGTTCCAGTATTTCTACGGAATCCGAACTGATCTTCCCCGAAGTCGGCTTCTACTAGTTTTTCCATTCGTCTGTAAAGAATTCGCGTTAGTATTTTGCAGCTGTGGCTTATTAAACTGACTGTTCTGTAATTTTCACATCTGTCAACACCTGCTTACTTTGGGATTGGAATTATTGTATTCTTCTTGAGGTCTGAGGGTATTTCGCCTGTCTCATACATCTTGCTCACCAGATGGTAGAGTTTTGTCAGGACTGGCTCTCCCAAGGCCGTCAGTAGTTCCAATGGAATGTTGTCTACTCCGGGAGCCTTGTTTCGACTCAGGTCTTTCAGTGCTCTGTCAAACTCTTCACGCAGTATCGTATCTCCCATTTCATCTTCATCTACATCCTCTTCCATTTCCATAATATTGTCCTCAAGTACATCGCCCTTATATAGACCCTCTATATACTCCTTCCACCTTTCTGCTTTCCCTTCTTTGCTTAGAACTGGGTTTCCATCTGAGCTCTTGATGTTCATACAAGTGGTTCTCTTATCTCCAAAGGTCTCTTTAATTTTCCTGTAGGCAGTATTTATCTTACCCCTAGTGAGATAAGACTCTACATCCTTACATTTGTCCTCTAGCCATCCCTGCTTAGCCATTTTGCACTTCCCGTCGATCTCATTTTTGAGACGTTTGTATTCCTTTTTGCCTGCTTCATTTACTGAATTTTTATAATTTCTCCTTTCATCAATTAAATTCAATATTTCTTCTGTTACCCAAGGATTTCTACTAGCACTCGTCTTTTTACCTACTTGATCCTCTGCTGCCTTCAGTATTTCATTCCTCAAAGCTACCCATTCTTCTTCTACTGTATTTCTTTCCCCCATTCCTGTCAATTGTTCCCTTATGCTCTCCCTGAAACTCTGTACAACCTCTGGTTCTTTCAGTTTATCCAGGTCCCATCTCCTTAAGTTCCCACCTTTTTGCAGTTTCTTCAGTTTTAATCTACAGGTCATAACCAATAGATTGTGGTCAGAGTCCACATCTGCCCCTGGAAATGTCTTACAATTTAAAACCTGGTTCCTAAATCTCTGTATTACCATTATATAATGTGATACCTTTTAGTATCTCCAGGGTTCTTCCATGTATACAACCTTCTTTTATGATTCTTAAACCAAGTGTTAGCTATGATTAAGTTATGCTCTGTGCAAAATTCTACCAGACGGCTTCCTCTTTCATTTCTCTCCCCCAATCCATATTTACCCACTACGTTTCCTTCTCTCCCTTTTCCTACTCTCGACTTCCAGTCACCCATGACTATTAAATTTTCGTCTCCCTTCACTACCTGAATAATTTCTTTTATCTCGTCATACATTTCATCAATTTCTTCATCATCTGCAGAGCTAGTTGGCATATAAACTTGTTCTACTGTAGTAGGTGTGGGCTTCGTATCTATCTTGGCCACAATAATGCGTTCACTATGCTGTTTGTAGTAGCTTACCCGCATTCGTATTTTCCTATTCATTATTAAACCTACTCCTGCATTACCCCTATTTGATTTTGTGTTTATAACCCTGTAGTCACCTGACCAGAAGTCAGGTAAGGACGCTATTAGTGAAAGAACGTGTCGTGAGTGGTTTCAACGCTTGAAGAACGGTGATTTTAACATCGTAAACTGGCATAGTGGTGGAAGAGAGAATGTTTTGGAAGATGCAGAATTGGAGACATTACTGAGTGAAGACTCGCGTCAAACTCAAGAAGAATTGGCACGATTAGTGGGAGTGACACAGCGAGGCATTTCAAAACGTCTCAAGGCTATGGGCATGAACTTTAGTCACGTGTGAGCTGAAATCAAGAGACGTTCAACGGCGTTTACGTGTTTGTGAAAAGTTGCAGGCAATAACGGAAGGGATTTCTGCATCGCATTGTGACCGGAGACGAAAAATGGCTTAATTACGATAACCCTAAACGAAACAGTCATAGGGATATACCGACCATGCTTCCACGTCGTCGGCCAAACCGAATATTCGCGACTCCAAGATCACGCTCTGCATTTGGTGGGACCAGCTCGGCGTGGTGTACTATGAGGTGTTAAAACCAAGTCAAACAATCACAGGTGCTCGTTATCCAACGCAATTAATGCGTCTGAGCAGAGCATTTAAAGACGAACGGCCGCAGTACAGCGAGAGGCACGATAAAGTGATTTTGCAGCACGACAACGCTCGACCCCACGTTTCAAAAGAGGTCAAAACGTACTTGGAAACGTAAAATGAGAAGTCCTAACCCACCCGCCGTATTCTCCAGACATTACTCCCTGTGACTATCACCTGATTAGATCAATGACGCATGGCCTGGCTGACCAACACTTCCGATCTCATGAAGAAGTCACTGATTGGATCGATTCGTGGATCGCTTCAAAAGATGAACAAGTTTTTCGAAGCGGGATTCGTACACTGCCCGAAACATGGGAGAAGGTAGTGGTCAGCGATGGAAACAACTTTTAATGATACATGTGTAACCAGTCTGTTTCATTAAAGCCCCAAATGTTGGGGAAAAAACGGCGGAAGCAAAGTTGTACACCTTGTATACTGTCTGCTTCACGTCAGGCAGTATAGTCAGAAAACATCCCTGAATAACCTCCGAAATTTTGTCAGCGGAATTTTGGTTCAGCATGTGTATCGTTAACTAGATTACAGTGTTATCCCAACACACACATGTCCATTTTTTGTCGAGTCCTCGAAACAATCTGCCAGAATATTTTTTCCAAATACAAACTGGTGACAATACCCAAACTCGAAGCTTCACCCAATTTGGTCAAGAAATGAAACGAAGAGCAATTTAAATTTACAAAATTTATTTTAATAATGTTGTGAGTAATACAGCTGTACACCGGGGCACCGTGGTCACCGCAGAAGAGGTAGCTAAGAGGCTCACATGACATCCAAAACCAAGTGTTGAGAAGAGGACGGTAGCGACGCGGAGGGGGCCGAGCCACTGGTAGGCGGGGCGGGTCGTAACGTGGCGTGACGTGATTGGCGCTGCCCGCAGCGCCTCCAACACCTCCTACTCTCCGGTCATCACCTCCATGAACTCTGCAACAAAGCACAAAAAACATGAGCAGTAGTTCCGCGCTCACCACTACAATCCGTTCATCGTGCGAATAAACCTGATGTAAACATTGCACTGTGTATTCTTGCGCCATTGCTGGAACCTCATATGGATTTCCGTATCCCTGGCGACTGCAGCCAAGCTATCCTCGAGTGCTGTCAAGTAAGATAATAATGGTAAATTTTGTGCTGTGCGTTACGCGCACATCGACTTACGGGACAACTGTTTTACCGGCGGATTTAACTTGGACAGCACTGGCCGATCAGCCAGTACAGCTCACGGGGGTGAAAGCTATATGGGAGAAGAGGCAACAAGCCAGGTAGTTCCTTCCAGACCACTAGAGGCGCTATGGGTCAAACGAAGCTGCAATTGACCAATGACAAGTGTCGAATGGCGGTTATTGATATTATATCGTCTTGCTCTGTACTGAAGTCCACGGTTACAGTCGTCTTGGTATATGTTTCATATTTACATACTACTCATCTTCATTATAAACAGGTTTATTACTTTAAATTTCATAAAGTTCACTGTGGAACTGAAGAGATTTCCTGCAGAAAAAATGTCCGCAATTAATCCTAAGGTAAGACATCTAATTTTCAGTAAATAATCTCGTAGCCTATAAATGAAATGTATTCTCTTCTGTCGTGAATGGAGCTGTGTGATTTCTGTTGGCTTACTTAAATAACTTTGATATGTCAGTAGCAGTTTTATTTGATGAAGAATTTTATGTTTTTCAGAATATTCAGCACAACAAATTGACGTAGAAATACTCCTGTAAATTCCCTGGCTGTTCACCTGGACATTACGTCGGTTCAACGGAGAAAGTTAGGAACAAGCATTTCAACAGGTTTCCAAAACTATTTCAAGAATTGCTTCTGAAGCGGAAAAGTCTTTGTAAACTGTGACCTGATGTGAATTGTGCTACTTATTTTGTTTGTTAAGATCATTTTTTCGAGGAAGATTTTATGAATAAAACTAGGCATAGGCTAAACAGGGGTGAGTTTCCAAAACATGTGGCAGATGTTCCATGTGAAATTGTTAAAATCAGTAGTGAATCAGGTGAAACTGTTGCTCATAGTGAAATTTTTATTGTGTGCTTAACAAATAAAAAGTAAGTCTTGTTTTCATTTCAGTTTTTATCCACCTTTCCTATTTTTGGTACTTAATATTGATGTCTTCTTTTTTGTGTTGAAGCGTTTACAGTTATATGATGTAGGAACTTTTTTAAGAAATTACAGTCCTGAAACATAGTTGTAACAAGTTTTAGAGTTCGTCATTCATTAACACTGTGACAAAGATTTCTTAATTGAACCTCTTTAACTGCCGATTATTCTCTTCATAATAGTTTTTTTCTTCCATTGACCCCACAGCTTATAAGATGTCAAAGTATGACATTATTCAGGAATATTTGTGGTCCAATTTATATGCAACAATTTTATTTAGCTTCAGCTATTTAAACTACAAGTTTGTTTCGACTTACTGTCAGTTTCAAGTCTTGCGTCTAGTTTTTATGACGCACAAAACATCCTGGAGCTCTTATATGTTGATAGAAATCGATACAAGTGTGTCAGTTTGCAAGTCTATTCTTGACGTTTGCGCCTGACAGTCGCTGCTTCTATGGTCTTTTCTTGAGCAGCAACTGTCAGGCGCAAACATCAAGAATAGACTTGCAAACTGACACACTTATATTGATTTCTATCAACATATAAGAGCTCCAGGATGTTTTGTGCGTCATAAAAACTGGACGCAAGACTTGAAACTGACAGTAAGTCGAAACAAACTTGTAGCTTAAATAGCTGAAGCTAAATAAAATTGTTGCAGCTAAATTGGACTACAAATATTCGTGAATAATAGGTTATCACTGCCGTATTGCAGTGTGCTATAGCTGTGTTTAAATTATTTTATTATGATGCTAGCCAAAATAATTACATAGCACGCCCAGAAAACTGAGATAAGAAAATTAAAAAAAAAAAAAAAGAACAGCGTACATAAGCTAGGAGGGATGCAACCCGCAATGTTTATCCTTTTTTAGTTCATCTCCATACCACCAGAGGCGCTGCTATCGGTCAGTGTTGCCCTCTTTTAACACGGGAGTTGCGCTTCCGTTTTGTTGTTGTTCTGTGGTACAGCTAGCCTGCAGTGACGTGGCCAGCTGCAGCTCACAAGTAAAAAGAAATGAGCAGAGTAGCAATACAAAAATGAAATAATACATTACAAATCTCCCACAATATGCTCCTTAGACGAAAACCACAACACGTTATCGTTTTTAGCTAACGTACTATTGTAATTAAAAACAAGACTGATTCCTTACTTGATTATTGTTTTTCATTTTTCTGCGATATTTATCTACCTCTGTGGTATAAAATGATGGACGTAATCCAAGTAAAGAGGATTTGGTTTTTCATTTTTGCCTTAAAAATGAAATTGTTAAGTTTCCTTAATTTAAACAACCTTATGAAAAGTCTTTCATGAAAATTGATAATTAAGAATTTTTATTTGAAATGGAAACAGGAATTTCGCGTCCAATTTGTAATTAGAAACAAGAAGAATTTATAAAAAACTGATGACTTTTATAATTACGAGATGTAGGTATTTCAAATTGAAGAAGGAAGAAAGTTGATGTTGGAGGGATTTGAACCAACAAATGAAAACGGTACTTTGTACGCATACCAGTACGCTACCGACTGCGCTACACGTCAATCCCGGTTTTATAAAAACTGCGTTAGTTACATAGTGTATAACGCTGAGGAAAACTTCAAAGCCGATTATCTCCGTATATTTATGAAAAACATTAAGAATAGCATATGTCTCGGCTCTTTTTAACCGTGTTCCACGCATGTATTTCCCTACGGAACAGAAAGCAGCCACAGCCATTTTCATACTGCGCATTAACAGTACGACAATCAGCACAACGCTGTAGACGATTTTTGAAATAAAAACTACGTAGCTAAAACTTAATTAAGAAAAATGTTGATTGCTGTTAATTTGAATATCTTAAAGTTTGATTTAACGTAATTTAGTAATAAGATATCTAATACATACGTAGGACCTACTTCCAAGAGCGTAACAACACCAGTGTACGTGTGCCAAGGCTTCAGACCAATAATCGAGTTTGTGTTTGTTTACGCCAGATTTATTCTTATGCTGAACGGATTACAGTATTCCTCGACAAAGACAGCTGTAGACCCGACTGTAGCAAGAATCAACTTGGTCAAGGGACTGTTTACAGCCACGCGTCAGTTCAAAATAGTGCGCGTTGTCCTCTTGCACAGGAAACCCATCACGGAAAATGCTTTTACTCGTACCCAAGACGACTTCGTGTCAACATCGTTAAATTTATTGGTGATGAGACGCAGCAAGGGGAAACAGTGCTAAGGGAAAATGGGACAGAATACACTGAGGTGAGAAAAATCATGGGACAGCGATATGCACAAAATGGTTCAAATGGCTCTGAGCACTATGGGACTCAACATCTTAGGTCATAAGTCCCCTAGAACTTAGAACTACTTAAACCTAACTAACCTAAGGACATCACACACACCCATGCCCGAGGCAGGATTCGAACCTGCGACCGTAGCAGTCCCGCGGTTCCGGACTGCAGCGCCAGAACCGCTAGACCACCGCGGCCGGCTAGCGATATGCACATATACATATAGCGATAGTATCGCGTACACAAGGTATAAAAGAGCAGTGCACTGGCGAAGCTCTCATTTGTACTCAGGTGATTCGTGTGAAACCGTTTCCGACGCGATTATGACCGCACACAGGAATTAACAGAATTTGAACGCGAAATGGTAGTTGGAGCTAAGCGCATGGTGAAATACGTCAATAGAAAATCGAACAGGCCATTAAAAATATTTATAAGCTAAGATATATGTAAATAACAATTATAGTGTGTAAGAAAAATGTTTTGCAAAATTTATTTAAGTTCTTTGCATATCGATGGTGACAGTGAAGTATCCGTGCCAAGCTCTTTGTTACGGGAGAGCCCGCGCATTGATACATAGGGAGCAGGGAGAGAAGCGCGCAGCATTGTCGATAGAACAACACTCTTGAGTAGATTAGATTAGATTAGATTAATACAAGTTCCATGGATCATGAATACGATATTTCGTAATGATGTGGAACGAGTCGAATTTTCCAATACATGACATAATTAGGTTAATTTAACAACATACTTAAGTTAATATAACAACTTTATTTTTTTGTGTTTTTTGTTTTTCTTTATTTTTTATTTTTATTTTTTTTTTATTTTTTTTTTTTAAATATATTTTTTTCTTAATTTATATCTAAAAATTCCTCTATGGAGTAGAAGGAGTTGTCATTCAGAAATTCTTTTAATTTCTTCTTAAATACTTGTTGGTTATCTGTCAGACTTTTGATATTATTTGGTAAGTGACCAAAGACTTTAGTGCCAGTATAATTCACCCCTTTCTGTGCCAAAGTTAGATTTAATCTTGAATAGTGAATATCATCCTTTCTCCTAGTATTGTAGTTATGCACACTGCTATTACTTCTGAATTGGGTTTGGTTGTTAATAACAAATTTCATAAGAGAGTATATATACTGAGAAGCTACTGTGAATATCCCTAGATCCTTAAATAAATGTCTGCAGGATGATCTTGGGTGGACTCCAGCTATTATTCTGATTACACGCTTTTGTGCAATAAATACTTTATTCCTCAGTGATGAATTACCCCAAAATATGATGCCATATGAAAGCAATGAGTGAAAATAGGCGTAGTAAGCTAATTTACTAAGATGTTTATCACCAAAATTTGCAATGACCCTTATTGCATAAGTAGCTGAACTCAAACGTTTCAGCAGATCATCAATGTGTTTCTTCCAATTTAATCTCTCATCAATGGACACACCTGAAAATTTGGAATATTCTACCTTAGCTATATGCTTCTGATCAAGTTCTATATTTATTAATGGCGTCATACCATTCACTGTACGGAACTGTATGCACTGTGTCTTATCAAAATTCAGCGAGAGTCCGTTTACAAGGAACCACTTAGTAATTTTCTGAAAGACAGTATTGACAATTTCATCAGTTAATTCTTGTTTGTCAGGTGTGATTACTATACTTGTATCATCAGCAAAGAGAACTAACTTTGCCTCTTCATGAATATAGAATGGTAAGTCATTAATACATAATAAGAACAACAAAGGACCCAAGACTGACCCTTGTGGAACCCCATTCTTGATAGTTCCCCAGTTTGAGGAATGTGCTGATCTTTGCATGTTACGAGAACTACTTATTTCAACTTTCTGCACTCTTCCAGTTAGGTACGAATTAAACCATTTGTGCACTGTCCCACTCATGCCACAATACTTTGTGCAGTGAAGGTGTGTGTAGAGACAGAGCGGTGTGCCTGTTCGCGACCAGCTATATATTACTTCAAGAATACTATAATTACATAATGGGTAATTATTCATGAACTACTAAAAATTGACGTCATGAAGACATCAAATGTATCGGGTGATCAAAAAGTCAGTATAAATGTGAAAACTGAATAAATCACGGACGAATGTAGATAGAGAGGTACAAATTGACACACATGCTTGGAATGACATGGGGTTTTATTAGAACCAAAAAAATACAAAATTTCAAAAAATGTCCGACAGATGGCGCTTCATCTGATCAGAATAGCAATAATTAGCATAACAAAGTAAGACAAAGCAAAGATGATGTTCTTTACAGGAAATGCTCAATATGTCCACATCATTCCTCAACAATAGCTGTAGTCGAGGAATAATGCTGTGAACAGCACTGTAAAGCATTGCCCGGAGTTATGGTGAGGCATTGGAGTCGGATGTTGTCTTTCAGCATCCCTAGAGATGTCGGACGATCACGATACACTTGCGACTTCAGGTACCCCAAAGCCAATAATCGCACGGACCGAGGTCTAGGGACCTGGTAGGCCAGGCATGACGAAAATGGCGTCTGAGCACACGATCATCAACAAACGACGCGTGCAAGAGATCTTTCACGCGTCTAGCAATATGGGGTGGAGCGCCATCCTGCACAAACATCGTACGTTCCAGCAGGTGTTTATCATCCAGGCTGGGGATGACGCGATTCTGTAACATATCGACGTACCTCTCAACCGTCACGGTAGCAGTTACAAAACCAGAATCACGCATTTCCTCGAAGAAAAAAAGGCCCGATAACGGTAGATGTGGTAAATCCAACCCTTACCGTGACTTTCTCGTCGAGAAATGGAGTTTCCACGACAGTTCTAGGATTTTCGGTAGCCCAAATTCTGCAGTTGTGGGCATTGACAGACCCTCGGAGCGTGAATGAGTGAATGAGCTTCGTCGGTCCACAACACGTTACTCAACCAATCGCCATCTTCCGCCATCTTTTGAAGCCCACACCGCAAATGCCCTCCGCTTCACTAAATCGCCAGGTAACAGTTCATGATGCGGATGGATTTTGTACGGATAGCATCGGAGGGTACGCCTCAGTGCCAACCAAACAGTAGTGTATGGAATGCCGGTGCGACGTGCGACTGCACGAGCGCTGACTTCCCCGTGCATAGACGAACCCACTACCGTCTCCATTTCTTCCTGAACGGTCTCAGCAGCATTACGCTTTGCGCTCGGTCGGCCTCTACGGGGTCTATCGTCTAAACAACCCGTGGGTTCGAACTTCGAAATCATTCTCGACACAGCTGCATTTGTTCGAATCCCCTTCCTATGGCAATAGAATCGTAACGCTGAACTAGCACATTCCCCATTCTGATAATACAGCTTCACTAAAAGCTCCTTTTCAGGCAACGTCAACATGCTGCAACTGCTGGCGCATCTGATTCTGTCTCTCTCATTGCAGCTCCTTTTATACACGATTTCATGCGCAGTCACTGACGTTTTGCTGTCCAGCGCCATCTGTCGGACATTTTGTGAACTTTGTTTTTTTTGGTTCTAATAAAACTCCATGTCATTCCAAGCACGTGTGTCAAATTTTACCTCTCTATCTACATTATTCCGTGGTTTATTAAGTTTTCAAATTTATACTGACTTTTTGATCACCCGGTATTTAAGCGGTAACTGCATATTGTAAGTTCGTTGTTACATTTTTAATCAGTTTTATGTAAACGATCCCCAAACTAAAATTTTATAAATTGAATCATTATAAAGAACTAAACATTTATATTCAGTATATTCAGTCATTTTCAGAATAGATCAGTTTATCTCAGTCAATATCGTATTATTTTTCATTGAACCCAGAAACCACAAGATTTAACTTTTCTTGAATTTTCTCAATTTTTTAATTTAATAATGACATTGAATATTTCACCAGTAACTTCAATCAAAAAAGCAAATGAATAATAAGTACAGTTTTAACTAGCATATTTGCAATCCCAGTAAATGAATGCCAACCCGAAAAATTATCAACAATAGATGAGAGTGAGTGTATTCAGACATGCAGTCAGATAACGTTATCCAGAGGAGACGCAGTAAAATAAAAGGAAAATATATATGTATGTTTTCAGGTTCACTGCATAGATAACCAGTACTAAGGGTCACGGAGTAAGCTTACGTGTTCACGTCGAAATAATCTTCTTTTGATCAGTCACATGAATATTGTTACCAATAAAGGCACAAGGCATACAACATTGTGTACGCTAACGACTATCAGATCAGACACGTTGTCAAAAGCAGGTCCAGACAGGAAAGCTGCAAGGCACAAAAAGTTCAATTCTCTTTCTTTCTTTCATTAGACGGAAAGTAAGTTGAATTATTTTATTCTAGACGGGAAATTTATCGTCCAAACACATTAAGTTCAATCATTATTTCTTTTATTTATTCGACGGGAAGGTTTCGATGGGACACTCCATTTCGGAAATCGTTAGGGAATCCAATATTTCGAGATACACTGTGTTAAGAGTACGCTGAGAATACCAAATTTGAGGCACTGCCTCTCACCACGGCTAACGCAGTGGGCCGACGGCCTCCACTTATCCACTGAGAGCAGCGGCGTTTGCGTAGAGTTGTCAGTGCTCATAGACAAACAACACTGAGTGGAATAATCGTAGAAATGAGTGTGCGATGTACGACGAACGATCCTTTAGTACAGTGCGACGAAATGTGGCATTAATGGGCTATGGTAGCAGACGACCGACGCTGGTGTGTTTGCTAAAAGCACATCGCGTGCAGAGCCTCTCGGGGGCTGGCGTCCATATCGAATGGATTCTACAAGAGTGGAAAACCGTGGGCTGGTCAGATAACAGCCGATTTCAGTTGGGAAAGCAGGCCGGTGTGTCCGTGCGGTTCTAGGCGCTTCAGTCTGGAACCGCATGACCGCTACCGTCGCAGGTTCGAATCCTGCCTCGGGCATGGATGTGTGTCATGTCCTTAGGTTAGTTAGGTTGAAATAGTTCTAAGTTCTAGTGGACTGATGACCACAGGTGTCAAGTCCCATAGTGCTCAGAGCCATTTCTCAGTTGGTAAGAGCTGATGGTAGGATTCGAGTGTGGCGCATATCCAACAAAGCCATGGACCCAAGTCACTGTGCAAGCTGTTGGTGGCTCCATAATGGTGGGGGCTGTGTTTACATGGAATGGACAGGGTCTTCTCATCCAACTGAACCGATCATTACTGGAAATGGTTTCGTTAGGCTACTTGGAGAGCATTTCCAGCCATTCATGATCTTCATATTCCCAAATAATGATGGAATTTTTATGGGTGATGATGCGCCATGCCACCGGATCATTGTTGATCGCGATTGCTTTGAAGAACATTCTGGAAAGTTCGAGCGAATGATTTGGCCACTCTTATCGCCCGTTATGAGTTCCATCCAGCATTTTTGGGTTGTAATCGAGTGGTCAGTTGGTGTACAAAATCCTGCACCGGTGTTTCGCAATTATAGACGGCTATATAGAAGCATCCTAGCTCATTATTTCGGTAGGACACTTCTAACGACTTTTTGAGTCCATGCCAAGTCGGGCGCTGAACTACGCAGCGCAAAGGGCACGGTTTTAGGAGGCATCCAATGACTTCTGTCTCCTCAGTGCATACAGGCAAAATCTAGAAGTGTACACCAGGGTCACTCTTACTTTACTGTTTACTGTGCATACTCCACTGCACATACAGAGCCCTCTGCCACTAATGTAAATCCAGCACTGGGTGAGACACAGCAGAGGACAGACGTTCGAAGCTGTGAGTCATTGTTTAATTAATTTGACAGAAATATCTTTTGAAGGGTCAGTGTGACCCTGGAGTGCACATTGTGTAACTGTTCTTTCGCCAAGTGTGTAGTTCATTTACGTGGAAACAGCGCGTAGGAATGACATTTTGCTGATGGAAGATGCTGTACACGAAACATTGTGAGAAGAACTCAATCGTAAGAGTGAGGCAAGTGACTTCAGCGATGAAAATTATTCTGAAGGCGCTGCTCCTGGACCAGTATAAACAATGGCGAAACTGATCAGTCTGCCGATTCTTAAGACAGCGATGTCCACAGTGAGAATGGACATTGCTCGAACAGAGCTGTCTGCAACAGAACATTGGCTGTAACACTCCATGCTCCATACTCCAAGAGTGTGGAAATAATGAATGAAAGGATTTGTGAATAATTGAGAACACCGCAAAGTATTCGCGTAATATGTGCATTTCATCAAATGAATAGCATCTCCATCTAATTAAACTGCAAATAAAATCTTTAGATCTGGCTCACTTTCAAGTTTCTTCATTGAAAAGTTTTAGTGACAGTTTTTACTTACAAGGGAACCTCCCCATCGCACGCCCTCAGATTTAGTTAAAAGTTGGCACAGTGGATAGGCCTTGATTAACTGAACACAGATCAATTGAGAAAACAGGAAGAAGTTGTGTGGAACTGTGAAAAAATAAGTAAATATACAAACTGAGTAGTCCACGGGTTGCATAGGCAACATCATGGACAAAGTGAGCGCTGGAGCGTCGTGGTCCCGTGGTAGCGTGAGCAGCTGCTGAACGAGAGGTCCTTGGTTCAAGTCTTCCCTCGAGTGAAACTTTTATTTTCTTTATTTTTGCATACTTATTATCTGTCCGTTCATTCATTGACGTCTTTGTTCACTGTAATAAGTTTAGTGTCTGTGTTTTGCGACCGCATCGCAAAACCGTGCGATTAGTAGACGAAAGGACGTGCGTCTCCAATGGGAACCGAAAACATTTGATCGCAAGGGCATAGGTCAACCGATTCCTCCACAGGAAAACACATCTGATGTATTCTATACGACACTGGTGACGGCATGTGCGTCACATGACAGGAATATGTTGTCGACCCACCTAACTTGTACACTTGGCGAAGGGGTAAAAAGATTCTTCTACCTCACCCGATTTAGGTTTTCTTGTGGATGTGATAATCACTCCCAAAAAAGTGATGAAAACATAAGAGTTTGTCACATAAACTGAAAATAAAAAATTAAACTTTTCACTCGATGGAAGATTTGAACCAAGGACCTTTGGTTCCGCAGCTGCTCACGTTACCACGAGACCACGGCGCTCCTGCGTTCCCAGCGTCCTTGACGTTGCCTATCTTCCCGTGAACTGCTCAGTTTGTACATTTTGCTTATTTTTTCACAGTTCCACACAATTTCTTCCTGTTTTCTCAATTGATCTGTTTTCAGTTTTTCAAGGCTTATCCACTGTGCCAACTTATAACTAAATCTGAGGGGGTGCAATGGGGAGGTTCCCTTGTTAGTCTCGAATTGTAGATGTGTTAATGATTATGAAATGATTGAAAAAGTACTTACGAGAGGTTAAATAAACTTAGTTTACTACATGAGAGTCCAGATTCAATAAACATTATATCTTCTGGCAATTTCTCCAGCAAATAATTCAGGGTCACTGTGAGCCGAGCGTGCGTACACACTGTGTGGCAATTTCAGAGGTGTACGCTACTGGGGCTAAAGTTAAGTAAGACGACCGAGTGCAAACGAAGCAAGGAGGGGTACGATGCAAATCATTCAAATATCTGCCGCAAAGAAGAAGACACAGTGTGCACAGTAAATAAGCCATTGACCGTGTGGACAAATGTGTTACAGGGCAAGAATTTCGAAGAAACGCCAACTTTCGTTGCACGCAGTGGGCGTCAGGGCGATCAAGAAATTTCTAAAATAATTGTTCTCTGTCTGTCGGATATGATTTTGAGAGGTGCCAGAAGAAACAAATCATCATGTTCGGAACTAGACAATACAATATCAAAAAAGGCGCGTTTAATTTCCGGCGAAAGAAATAAAGTACCAGACGTGGCCTGCCTTTTATCCAAACACATTGCATTGTGAATAAATGTTGTCACAGTAATTAGTACCGGTGGAACATTTTCAAATAAAAGTGTCGGTCGATATTTAATTGTAGTGCTACGCACGGCATTTGTATATGGACATAGGTGTGGCAGGACTGCACGTGTAAGTATACTGGAGTCTATGCTGTAAGAATTATTGTATGTAAGGACTGCCTCAGCTGCTGTTACGAAATTAATTTAAAGTACATCTTCACAGCCGCCGAGGTGTTGTTTACACATAATTTAAAGTATCAACGGCTGCGGCAGAACAGTGTAGAACACGCATGAAGTTATTTGGAATGTAAAGAAGAGTTGGACAATTGTGCCCACACTGTTCCTGAATACTTTACTTTAGAAATTCTATTATTCAATAGAAAGCATGTATAGAAACCAACTGAAGACGCTATAACTTAAGCGAAATACGGCTGGGTATAAAAGAAGAAAAATTATGTTTGCTCAGGGGGAAAATTGTTCCAAAACAAAATTATTTCGTCGCATTTTGCCAACCGGGAATCAGGCATTTGTATAGAACGCAGTCATAAGCTTTGTCTTGGTGTTTGGTTACTGATATACTACCACGAGTAGAGGAACACAGTCTCAAAATTCGATAAAGCAAAGTAACAACCTTAAAAGAGGCCTCATCGGAACATTTGAGCTAATCTTCTGAACAAATACTTATAAAAAGGTAGCAAATTCATGTTTATTGGTCGCTAAACTTATCATTTGCCCAGAAAGTAGCTGTAAGTTGCTAACGTGACCTAAATACGTTGAAATCCTTTTTTTAAACATAGAAAAGTAACTAATAAAATTTATAAAATAATAGCAGTGATTGACTGCCTCTGAGCCAGTGAACAACGAGCAGTGAGAAAGTACATCAAGGGCTCAATGTACTTTTACTTCTTCAGGTTATCAACTCAGTATCATAAAATATCCTAGAATACAGAAACTCGTAATAGGGACGCGCACTTTACTTAAAATATTATTCCGTCACCACGCAGAAAGAAGAAACGCTGAAAGACCACACGGAACATGCATCAAACAATTATAGATCTGAAGAACCAAAAACCCATGTGAGCTACTGATTGATGAAACTAAAAGGTTTCAGCTGCAGGAAATAAGCCACATTTACGGAAGAGTTTTAACTGTTGGGCGTTTATGAGACTAAGATCAAATATCAAAACGAATGATGAAGGCTGTCAAAAAGCGCTCTCCGACCTTCCATTTGACGAAGTCGCAACAAACACCGATGTTTCATCTCAGAACTGCAATAACCGTAACTTCCTTGGCTCCATCAACATTATTCCTACTGCTATCAATGTCACGGCCGGTTCAACTGTAATTAAAATGAATGGAACGACGTAAAAATTCAAATGATATTGCCGTAAATTGCTCTGCCGTCACGTGTCCAGCTTCGACGGGCAACCTGTTTCCAACGCGATCATCACCTCTGCGAGTGGGTCCGGAAAGGTAGCACATTCGAGTAAATCCATCTGTTCGTCGTCTTTCTCACGAGTAATGCGTTCGCAAAACCTTCCAGACCACGAAATGGGCGAGCTGTCTGCCAGAAGGAGCTGTTTTACTGCCCGACAGAAATACTACTTATAGACGGCAATACAAAATTCGAACGAAGTAAATTTTTACTGTTTTTTGTTTTGTTTTTAAACATCGTTCACGTTTATGCCAGAGAGTAAGTAAATCTATGAACACTAACATTAACGCAAGGGAGGAAAACAGTTCCATGTCATTGTTGTTGTGGTCTTCAGTCCTGAGACTGGTTTGATGCAGCTCTCCATGCTACTCTATCCTGTGCAAGCTACTTCATCTCCCAGTACCTACTGCAACCTACATCCTTCTGAATCTGTTTAGTGCATTTATCTCTTGGTCTCCCTCTACGATTTTTACTCTCCACGCTGCCCTCCAATACTAAATTGGTGATCCCTTGATGCCTCAGAACATGTCCTACCAACCGATCCCTAGTCAAGTTGTGCCACAAATTTCTCTTCTCCCCAATTCTATTAAGTACCTCCTAATTAGTTATGTGATCTACCCATCTAATCTTCAGCATTCTTCTCTAGCACCACATTTGGAAACCTTCTATTCTCTTCTTATCCAAACTATTTATCGTCCATGTTTCACTTCCATACATGGCTACACTCCATACAAATACTTTCAGAAACGACTTCCTGACACTTAAATCTATACTCGATGTTAACAAATTTCTCTTCTTCAGAAACACTTTCCTTGCCATTGCCAGTCTTCATTTTGTATCCTCCCTACTTCGACCATCGCATCATCAGTTATTTTGTTCCCCAAATAGCAAAACTCCTTAACCACTTTAAGTGTCTCATTTCCGAATATAATTCCCTCAGCATCACCCGACTTAATTCGACTACATTCCATTATCCTTGTTTTGCTTTTGTTGATGTTCATCTTATATCCTCGTTACAAGACACTGTCCATTCCGTTCAACTGCTCTGCCATATGCTAGAGGAAATGCAAAGTTTTCCCTGGAGTAGGTGTTAGTCATTATATACCACAACGTTAGTAATGTTCCTAACAGGACAGAAACTCATCAACTTCCTTCCCCGTTTGTATCTGAAAACAGTGTCATGTATTATAGCTACTGATTCCTTGAGTTTCTCTTATGTGTACAGGTGTCTACGGAATAAACAGGCACAAATTTACATTCAGACTTCAGTTGCAGACTCATTTTGCCAAAGACAAGCATGGATAGAGTAATTAATTAGAACGATGCTGTATTGCATAAAATAAAAGTCTGTTACCTGCGCGCTGGTTTTGTCCAAGCAGCATACCTTGTGACTCTCTTCACCAGATGTGACTTACTTTTAGACTTACCGGGTCTCCCAGAATTCTCTCCCTGATTACAAACTTTCATAAGACATAAAATATACACATGGACAAATAATTTTTGTCTTGAATTTCTTGTGACACGTTCAAGTTTTTGTGTTCATACATACATACATACATACTGTTACTTCGTTTGTTGCAGGGCTCGGTGACGTAACAACAGCGCAATCGGACACCATTTGCAAGCAATATGTACTCAAACCAAAAATGCCCCATGTGTCCTCTGCTACCACGAGACACAATCACCAAAAGCGGTCCAGAGAACATTCCAGACAGTATACCATAGGCAGTCAGCATATATTGAAATCATCAAGATGTGGTACGCGAAGTTTAAGAAAACAGGTAACGTCTGAGATCTCCCTAGAACTGGCGGCCAGCGCTTACTTCCCAGACAATTCGTACAGTCAGAGAAGCCTTCGTGAGGAGTCCCAAGAAGTCAGTCCGCAGAGCCTCAAGTGAATTCCAAATTACGAAGAAACCAGTGCACCGCATCCTACATAAACAACTTCTTTTCCGTTCGTACAAAATCAAGATCGTGCAGTCGCTGCAACCAGCGGAACACAGTTTTCGTTACTAGTTTGCTGTGCCATGCTGGCTGACACAAAGATGATGACTATATTTCCTTTCATCAGGCGAGGCCACATTTTACTTAACGCAATCAGGGTTCCGAGAATCCACACGCTGTGTTTGAGACCGTCAGAGACAGCTCTAAGCTGAACGTGTGGCTCAGTATTACCCTGTATCCACAATAAAATCACAGCACCTTTTTCCTTCAATGAAATGACTATCTCAGCCCATACTCATCTTGATATGTTGCAGTTGTTTGTTGTGCCACAGATTTAGGACATTCTGGGCTTAATTTTCCAACAAGATGGTGCGCCACCTCGTTGGGGGTTAGAAGTTCGTGCCTACTTGGGTACAATACGAGTATATCGGACATGGTGGTCTTATCAACTGGCCTCCACGATCATCAGATGTAACACCAGATTTCTTACTTCGGGGCTATGTCAAGGAGCAGGTTTACCAAACATCAGTAGACGACATCGCAGAATTACGACGCTGAATTACTGACATCATAACATCAATTCCACAGGAGTTATTGACCAGTACATGGATGGAACTGAAATGTCGCCTGGATATCCTTCGGACGACGAAAGGAGCACACGACAGAATTTATTAACTGTGTGCTTGTACAAGAAACTTGTATATTTTACCTGCAATTCAAGATAAAAATATATGTCCATGTATAATATGTCTATGTATAATATTGTCTGCCTTATACATGTTTATAATCAGGGAAAGACTTCTAGGCCCCCCTGCATTTTGAAATATATCTAGTAAACGTCACGATTGGAAAAATTCCCATCTGCTGAACAGCTGAAAATACCCTAATTATTTTTTGACCAACTGCGTATTTCACGGTTGAATATCCAAAGGTTCGCTGTATGAAAACCATTATTTTTTTAGTGTCATCTCATAAGTTTCAACAGACACCGTGAACGTGTTTATAGCTTGTACACAAGAGAAACAACAATCACACATTTTACAAGGCAAAATGACTAACAATAGCAACAGGCGATAGCAGACACACATCTGGTTTGCAAGGCAGGTCAGCAACAACTGCCACCTCTTTCTGAGGCTGTTCCAATTTAAAAGTACCACTGCTGTATAAAACGATAGTACTCAGTATCTTAAAGGACATGAACACTTAATTGTGACATAGTTCGACAGTAGGTAAAGGGAGACAGGGGAAATAGGAAGAGATCATGGACAGCAGGAAGTGAATGACAGGGGTGTAGTATGATAGAATTCTGCGAAGAGCGCAAATAATCACTGCTAATACACTAATTAAGAATCAAGAAAGAATAGTTGAACAAATCTAGAAACACCGGAAGATTTTAGTTACATTATGTAATGTTGAGACAGATATAGAAATCGGATTACCGTGAGAAAATGTATACTCTGACCATAGTTTATTATTTTACAGGACAGATTAAAGCTAAAGAAATTGCATGTAGGTAGGGAATTAAAGACCCGGCTGCGCTGAAAGGACCAGATGTTCTGAGCGTTCCTAAGGTAGCCTAACTGATAGAGGTAAATGAAATTAAACAAATTAATGGGTAGTTTCGAGAGATGAAATAGTGGAAGCACCAGACAAATAAACTGGGAGAAAAAAAGATCAATAGAAATCCTTATATTAAAATATAATATATTAAATGTAGTTGATGAAAGGAGAAAATATGGAAATGCAGTAAGCTAAGAGGGAATAAGGGAACACAGACCTCTAAAACAGAGACTGTCAAAAACTACAAAATAGCACGGAAGAAACAGCTGGAGGAAATATGGAGAACTGTTGAAGCGTGCATTACAGTGGGACAAATAGATACAACGCACAGGAAAATTATAGAAAGCTTTTGAGGAAAGAGAAGCAGCAGAATGAGTTCCAGCTCACGTGACAAGCCAGTACTAAATGAAGAAGCGAAGGCTGAAAGATGAAAAACATACGTAGAACGGTTGTATAACTGGAAAAAAAACTTAAATCCAAAATTATGAAAGGCAACAGCAAATGGAGATGAGGTGGGGGATTCGATACTGCGATACGAATTTGACAGCACTGAAGGACCTAAGTCAAAACAAGGCACCTGGGGTAGGCGACGTTCCCCGGCATTACGCAGATCCTTGCGAGAATCTGTTCTGCTTGGTGCAGAAAATTTATCAGATAGGCGGAATACCCTCAGACTTCAAGAAGAATGTGAAAATCCCAATACCAAAAAAATCAGTTTCTGAGTATTACAGAACCATCACTTTAATATGTCGTGGTTGCAGACTACCCATACGAATTACCTGCAAAAGAATGGAATGGGTGATAGCAGTGACAGCTGGAGGAAAATCGGTTTGGGATCCTGATAAATGTGGGAAGACAGGAGACAATCCTGAGAGTTACAAGACTGATTTAAAAAAGGCGTAACCACATGTATAACATTTGTAGTTCTGGAAAAACTTTAGACGTTACTGACTTGCATATACTCCTCGAAATTCCAAAATTATGAGAGGTGAAATACAGGAATCGAAAAGCAGGCAGTAACTGAGCAAAAACTAAAGAATTCGCCAAGAAAAGTGAAACAGGTAGATGAATTTGTCTAATTAAATCAGGTGATGATGAAAGAATTAGTCCGGAAATGAGACAGTAAAAGTAGTAAGACGATTTTCGCTGTTTGTGCGGCGAAATTAACTGAGGAGGGCAGAAGCAAAGGGGGTAATGCAGTCTGGCAGTTGCTAGAAAATCTTTTCAGGAAAACAGAAATTTGTTAATGTTTAGTATGGAAATTAAAGTGTTAGGAAGTCTTTTATTTGTCTAGAGTGTAGCCTTACAGGGTATTGAAACTCAGATGACAGAATGAACACACAAGAAAATAATACAAGGTTTTTAAATATGAAGTTATAGATGAATTCGGAAGAATAGAAGGGTCGATCGAATAAGTAATGAACAGATAGTATACCGAACTGGAGAAATAAGAGATTTATGAGAGAACTGGAATATAAGGAGATACAGATTGACAGGATACTTTCAAAGGCATTGAGAAAATTTGAATTTGGTGTAGGAAGGAAGTCTGAGGGATTACAATTGTAGAGGTAGGGCAAGACATGATTACAATTAACAGTAAACGGATGTAGGCTCCAGTTATTGTACAGAAATGATGGACAGAACACAGTAGCACGGATAGCTGTATCAAACGAGTCTTCGTACTGAAGACAACAGCAGCAAGACACATGTATTTGTCAAAGGGCATATCAGCTGACATTATTTTTGGATGAAAATCAGATGTAAATATAAATAAGTAGATTACGATTTTATATTATATATTTCGCATTACGGTATGTCTTTTGGTAAGAAATAAATATGAATAAATATGTGATTCAACTAAATTTGTTAAGAAAAAGACTCTATGAGTGAAATATAAAATTAAAAACAACTACTTTTCCCCTAAAATTTAAATCTGTCACCATAATTTTCTGATTCACTTGCATTTTGTGTGTAACGATTGTTTCTTGCATTAAAATCTTCCTTTGACGAATGTTGGTGAAGTAATCAATGTTTTAATTTTGGTATGTTAAGTAATTCAGTTGTAATTAAAATTTAGGTTTTTACTTGCACTGGATCATTTGAACATCCAGCATCGTCAGTAATAATGCAACATCATTGACATGTGATATAATAACAATGATTTCAATACAACCTACACAAATCACTACACATCAGATGTAATCGATCAGTTTAATTGAGCAGTCCCCGACAAAGCGCATTATGTCACTATGTGCTGCTGTATTAAAATAAATGTCAGTATATGTTTAACAGGTATCAACAGGACTAAATGTTTTTCTTGTGTTTGGAATGAAAACAAGTCAGAATATTACAAAGACGATCAAAGTGTTGACAGAATTATATGTATTGTGAAACAGAAATGTAACCGAAACGTTACGTGAACGCAAATTATGAGCTAAAGGCATCCAGTCTGCAGGAATCATTTAGTTAATGATCTAGTACCTGCAACCGACATGTCACGCACGAAAGTCAGCAGATAAATGGAATCGTATCTCTGGCTCTTAAAGAAAATACGTTCTTAACAATTCGTGAGAGACATAATGAGACATTGTTTCGGATCTCAGTTTAGACAGACGTATCGCCTTGATGTCTCATAAAGTACAGGGTTTTTCAAAATGAATATGCGAGTTCTAAGGCTATCTCCGCAGGTGACGAAGACATTGATGAAATGTATGACGAGATAAAAGAAATTATTCAGATAGTGAAGGCAGACGAAAATTTAATAGTCATGGGTGACTGGATTTCGATAGCAGGAAAACGCAGAGAAGGAAACGTAATAGGCGAATAAGGAATGGGGAAAACGAATGAAAGAGGAAGCCGCCTAGTAGAATTTTGCATAGAGCATAACTTAATCATAGGTTCACTTGGTTCAAGAATCATGAAAGAAGGTTGTATACACGGAAAAGGAATCGAGATACTGGAAGGTTTCAGACAGATTATATAATGGTAAGAAAGAGATTTAGGAACCAGGTTTTAACTTGTAAGACATTTCCAGGGGCAGGTGTGGAATCTGACCTCAATCTATTGGTTATGAACTGTAGATTAAAACTGAAGAAACTGCAAAAGGGTGGCAATGTAAGGTGATGGGACCTGGATAAACTGACGGAACCAGAGGTTGTAGAGAGTTTCAGGGAGAACATTAGATAACGATTAACAAGAATGGGGGAAAGAAATACAGTAGAAGGAGAATGGGCAGCTTTGAGAGATGAAATAGTGAAGGCATCAGAAGATCAAGTAGGTATAAGACGAGGGCTTGTAGAAACCCTTGGGTAACAGAAGATATATTCAATTTAATTGATGAAAGGCGAAAAACAAAAATTCAGTAAATGAAGCAGGTAAAAAGGAATACAAACGGGCCGGCCGGAGTGGCCGAGCGGTTCTAGGCGCTACAGTCTGGAACCGCGCGACCGCTAGGGTCGCAGGTTCGATTCCTGCCTCGGGCATGGATGTGTGTGATGTCCTTAGGTTAGTTAGGTCTAAGTTGTTCTAAGTTCTAGGGGACTGATGACCTCAGCAGTTAAGTCCCATAGTGCTCAGAGCCATTTGAACCATTTTTTGAATACAAACGTCTCAAAAATGAGATCGACATAAAGTGCAAAATGACTGAGCAGGGATGGCTAGAGGACAAATGTAAGGATGTAGAGGCGTATATCACTAGGGGTAAGTTAGATACTGTCTACAGGAATATGAAAGAGACCTTTGGAAAAAATAGAATCACTTGTTTCAATAAGAAGAGCTCAGATGGAAACCAAGTCCTAAGCAAAGAAGGGAAACGAGAAAGGTGGAAAGGAGTATATAGAGGGTCTATACAAGGGCGATGTACTGGAGGACAATATTATGGAAATCGAAGAGGATGTAGATGAAGATGAAATGGGAGATATGATACTGCGTGAAGAGTTTGACAAAGCACTGAAAGACCTAAGTCGAAACAAGGCCCTGGTAGTAGACAACATTCCATTAGAACTACTGATAGCCTTGCGAGAGCCAGCGTTGGCAAAACTCTACCATCTGGTGAGCAAGATGTATGAGACAGGCGAAATACCTCAGACTTCAAGAAGTATATAATAATTCCAATCCCAAAGAAAGCAGGTGTTGACAGATGTGAAAATTACCGAACTATCAGTTTAATAAGTCACGGCTGCAAAATACTAATGCGAAATCCTTACAGACGAATGGAAAAACTGGTAGAAGCCGACCTCTGGGAAGATCAGTTTGGATTCCGTAGAAATGTTGGAACACGTGAGGCAATACTGACCCTTATCTTAGAAGCTAGATTAAGGAAAGGCAAACCTACGTTTCTAGCATTTGTAGACTTAGAGAAAGCTTTTGACAAAGTTGACTGGGATATTCTCTTTCAAATTCTGAAGGTGGCAGGGGTAAAATACAAGGAGCGAAAGGATATTTATAATTCTTAGAGAAACCAGATGGCAATTATAAGAGTCGAGGGGCATGAAAGGGAAGCAGTGGTTGGGAAGGGAGTGAGACAGGGTTGTAGTCTCTCGCCAATGTTATTCAATCTGTGTATTGAGCAAGCAGTGAAGGAAACAAAAGAAAAATGCGGAGTACGTATTAAAATCCATGGAGAAGAAATAAAAACTTTCAGGGTCGCCGATGACATTGTAATTCTGTCAGGGACAGCAAAGGACTTACAAAAGCAGTTGAACGGAACGGATAGTGTCTTGAAAGAGGATATAAGGTGAACATCAACAAAAGCGAAACGAGCATAATGGAATGTAGTCGAATTAAGTCGGGTGATGCTGAGGGAATTAGATTAGGAAATGAGACACTTAAAGTAGTAAATGAGTTTTGCTATTTGGGGAGCAAAATAACTGATGATGGTCGAAGTAGAGAGGATATAAAATGTAGACTGGCAATGGCAAGGAAAGCGTTTCTGAAGAAGAGAAATTTATTAACATCGAGTGTAGATTTAAGTGTCAGGAAGTCGTGTCTGAAAGTGTTTGTATGGAGTGTAGCCATGTATGAAAGTGAAAAGTGGACGATAAATAGTTTAGACAAGAAGAGAACAGAAGCTTTCGGAATGAGGTGCTAAAGAAAAATGCTGAAGATTAGATGAGTAGATCAAATACGTAACTAATGAGGAGGTATTGAATAGAATTGGGGAGAAGAGGAATTTGTGGCACTCCTTGACTGTACACATGCAAAGTATTGCCGTCAGTCCGTGGTGGAGAGTCTAGAAACCAAATTTCTAGAATCTGTGTGACATATAATGGAATTCATCACAAACCATGATATCTCAAAAGTTGATTTCGTAAAATTTCCGTATTAGGTGTACACATCTATAAGAAAGTCATAATGTACTCTCGACATTGTGTATTACAGAGACATAAATTAGCGTAGTATTTGAAGAAAAACATGGAAATGGTGTTAGAAATGCATGCTTCAAAATAAACACAGATGCTAGACTAGCCTGCAGGTTGAACTGTTCCATTTGACCACGAACGGCACCTGTGTGGTGTCCTCAATACTCACAAGTGTCAGTCGGGCTCAGAACAGTATTCTGTGTAGTTGTGAGTGCATTGTGTCGGAGATGAGTGAATTCAAACGTGAGCAAATTGCTGCTGCTCGTATGGTGGATTCTTCCGTAACCAAGTTGTTTGGTGTTCAAGGGACACCGTACTGAATTTGTGTACCACGTACAGGGAAAGCGGGGAAAAATCATCTGCTAAGTCTCAACGAGTAAGGAAAGTGTGTGTTGGATGATCGAGACTGACGGTCGTTGAAGAAGACTGACGAAAAATAAGAGAACGACAGCCGCGAAAGTCACTGCAGAGCTGAATGTCGTACCCCGTCAGCACTAAAACAACACGAACCGAGCTTCATAAGCTGGGAACTGCAGGGTGTGTTTGAATTCCAAACCACACATCAGAGGTACAAATTCCCGTAACAGGAAAACGTGGTGCCGAAGACTGAAAACCAATACTATGGAGAAATGGAAGAAAGTGGGATGAGTCTTGTTCGACACCGTTTCTACTTTCTGGCCGAGTTTACGTCTGACGTACGCCGCTCCAAGCCTACGGTGCAGGCCTCTCACTGCCAAGAGTGGAACCATGGTGAGGGAATCCAGTGACGATTTGGGCAGCCATATCGCACTATTCCATGGGCCCCGTGGTTGCTCGGCTACTCTGCAAGGCCGCAATACTGCCAAGGATTGTGTGAACAATTTGGGTGATCAGATCCATTCCATAGTAAAACGTGATGCTGTGTTCCAAGGCCACAGCGTCCTTGGAAAATGGAAATGAGCGTACGGAATTGTGGGCCGGGAGTCCTCCATTCAGGGAAGTTCGGCCGCCGAGGGCAAGTTCTTATTGCATTCGACGCCACTTTGCGCGTCGGGGATGGGGATGAAATGATGACGAGAACAACACAACGCCCAGTCCCTGAGCGAAGAACATCTCCTGCCCCAGCCGGGAATCGAACCCGGGCCCCTTGGCGTGGCATTTCGCCGCGCTGACCAATCAGGTAACGGGGGCGGACAACAGGTGCCATGTTCGCACAACTCGCTTCGACTGTTTTCGTGAGCACGAGGATGAATTGTCGCACCCCCCCCCCCCCCCCTGGCCAACAGTCACCAGACCTCAATATTATTGGGCTTTTTGGAGAGAAGGGTGTGTGATCACTATGTACGTCCATCTTCTCTACCTAAATATGTCGTTATTTTTCAGGAAGAATGCTGTAAGATTCCCTTCAAAACTATACAGGACTTTATTTATCCATTCGGAGACTACTGAAAGATTTCTGATAGCCAACTGTTTTCCTGCACGGAATTAGGAATGATCATGTGTTGTATTTTTGACTTCTCCATATTTTTGTCCACCCTCTGTATAAGCTCAGTTATGTGGCATGATTGTCCCTCAAACGAGACTGTAGCAGAAGGAGAGGGAGAAAATGAAATGCAAAATACGATCTTGTTGTATTACGTCTAATATCCTGGCTTATTCAGTATGACATGTTGGCGCAGTTGGTTACAAGGAATTGAACCGACTTACCATCAAAGTCGACGGTCCCGGAGCCGTCCGAGTCGATTTCCTCGATCATCATGTCGAGCTCCTCCTCCGTGATCTTGTCGTCCAGCTCTCGCAGGATCTCCCTCAGGACGCCAGTCGTGATGTACCCGTTACCTGGAACGGACATACATTGTCACATGTGCGCTCCACTACATGGTTGCCGGTTTCTACAGCGTTATGCGAGACTGCCAGTGACTTACTACCGACACATTCATGTTGTGAGACAGGGGAAAACAGAAGTTTCAGAAAAGCCTTAATAACCCTATTAATGTGATTCTTGAGTTTCTGCCGGCGTATTTGATAATCAAAATATCCACGGGTGTGCTGCCGGTCTATAGTGTCCAACGGGCACAATATTTCGGCGATCATACATGTCGCCATCATCAGGTGAACTGACGGACTGAGCTCCTGTGAACGTGCCGGCAAGGAGATCCGTACGCTATGGCTGCTCAGAGGGAACTGGGTTCGATCGCGGCGGCGGCCGATTTAAATACCCTCCGCCCGCGGCGCGCTCCCTCCGCCGTCCGCGCCCCGCGCCACGGTCGCGCGGTGGAACAGATTGCGACGGCGTCTGAGATGACGTCGGTGTGATGGCTCTGTCCGCCGTGGCCGTCACAACTATACATTTGCTTGATTTGCTCTCGATTAACCCAATCGCTGGTTCCCAAGCCTTGCTAAGATTATAGCCACAGTCACGGTTTATGAGGTCGTCATTGGTGCGAATTTCGATGGCTTCTGTAACAACGATGTCCCAGTATCTCGACGTCTGTACCAGAATCCTCGTGCGGTCATACTCCATAGCGATACTCTAGTACATAGGGCGCGCACTATCTCTGACGCAGAGAGTCTACCCCAGGAATTGGAACATCTGAGAACTGTATTTCGAAAAATGGGTACTCAGAGTGGCAGATTCAACGTGCTCTCCGCCCAACCACTGCAGCACAACCTGTTGAGATGGATGAAGTCACGAGGGAGGAGGTAGGCACTGCATTTATTCCATACACAGGCGCACTCTCGGGGAAAATCGCCCGCATTCTGAAGAAACACCGGGTCGGAACGGTGTTTTGTCGTCCGAATAAAACTCGTGCACTGGTGGGGAGCGCCAAAGACGACCTGGGTTTGAGGAAGGCCGGCGTGTACCAGATTCCGTGTCAATGTGGCAAGTCGTATATTGGTCAGACGATGCGTACCGTCGAGGATCGATGCCGTGAACACCAGAGGCACACTCGACTGATGTATCCGAGCAAGTCGGCGGTCCCTCAACATTGCTTGTCGGAAAATCACGCCATGGAGTATGACCGCACGAGGATTCTGGTACAGACGTCGAGATACTGGGACAGCGTTGTTAGAGAGGCCATCGAAATTCGCACCAATGACGACCTCATAAACCGTGACTGTGGCTATAATCTTAGCAAGGCTTGGGAACCAGCGATCGGGTTAATCAAGAGTACATCGAGCATACGTATAGTTGTGACGGCCACGGCGGACAGAGCCATCACACCGACGTCATCTCAGACGCCGTCGCAATCTGTTCCACCGCGCGACCGTGGCGCGGGGCGCGGACGGCGGAGGGAGCGCGCCGCGGGCGGAGGGTATTTAAATCGGCCGCCGCCGCGACCGAAGGTGAGCGCATCGCTGGTGTTGCGCGCTTCGCTCACTCGGCCGTTGAGAGCTCGTGAAGAGGTTTTCTGTGCTGTGGGCGCTGCGGAGAGCAAGTTGTCGTGCGTTGTTTTGACAACGCGTGCAAATTGTCGTGTTCCGCGCCTCGCAGCATGGGAAAGAAGCGTGCGCAGAGGAAACCTGCCGCTACGAAGGGTCCTTCGGTTGTGCAACTCACCGAGTCTGCCGACCGTGCAAGGAACTCTCGAGAAGACGAGTCGCGGCCTGTCCCCCCTTTGTACGTCAAGTGCAAAAGCGGGTGGACAGCGCTGTTCGACACCATGACGAGCTGCGCTCGGAGCGAGGTGGTCTACGAGT